>NC_056727.1:278544124-278584124 GCF_019279795.1 Protopterus annectens
AAACTGCCATTGCTATCTACAGATGTATGGCCGTATATACTAATATAGATATATGTATCTGCTAACATATATATAACTATGTCCGTAAATACCTACATAGATGTATATCTGTGCACACATATGTAATGTGCTGTGTATTTGTAGACATATAGGTGTAGACACGTATATGTGTTGATGTAGGCATATGCATGTATATATAGATATGTTGTATATTTACACACACATACAATTAGATGTTGGTATATATTCTCTGTACTGTTGCTTGACTGGACTGGATGATATGTTTCTGGAAACATCAAATCTTGTTTTCTCTGTCATGGCTTAGTGGTAAATCACTTTGTCTATGGTGTGCAGAGTTCTTGGTTTGAGCCTTTCAAGAGCTGTTGATTTTGTTGCTGGGCAGAACATGGCCCGTTGGATACACAGTGATTTAAGCACAGGTTTGCGTGGGTTTGTGCGGAGCTAAGCAATGGCTACACAGGTTAAGCAACTCAGCGGCTAAGTGAGTATAAGAAACTATAACCAGACTTTAGCAGTGCTTACCTCCGCTTAAACCTGCGCAAATCCACTTACAACTGCTTTGAAGTGCCTTAATCACTCTGTATCCATCGGCCGTTATTTTGCCAAGCAACAAAATAAACAACCTCTGCTAGGCTCAAACCCAGCACCATGCACACCAGAGCCAAAGTGATTTACCTGTAAGCCATCTCAGATGTATATAACCTAGCTGTATTCACAAACATATCATCCAGCCCAGTCATTCACGTAGAGAGAATGTATTCCAACATGTAGATGTATGTGTGTGTGAAAATATATTAATGTCTAAACAGATACAACATATTGATATATACTCCTTGCATCCTCACCATTCATCTATCCTCCCTCTCATTCACACACATATGTTCTGTCTTAATCCTGCTGACCTTCATTCCTCTTCTCCCAAGAGCATATCTCCATCTCTCCAGGATCTCCTCCATCTGTTCCTTACACTCACTACAGATCACAATGTCATCTGCAAACATCATAGTCCACGGGGACTCCTGTCTGATCTCGGTTGTCAACCTGTCCATCACCATTGCAAATAAGAAAGGTCTCAGAGCTGATCCTTGATGTAACCCCACCTCCACCTCAAATGCATCCATCACTCCCAATGCAGACCTCACCGCTGTCACTCTACCCTTGTACATATCCTGTACCACTCTTACATACTTCTCTATATAGGTATATACAGGCATACATCTGTAGATAAGGTGGGAACATAGCAGAAACATATGTTTCCACATGCACCATTAATAGGGTTGACAGGCACAAACAACATACGCCATGCACGAATAGGTATCCTCCCCCCACAGCCAAACATGTCTGCCCTGCAATACACTACCAACTGTTGCAGATCCCATAACCAGGACCTTACACAACAAGGGCACAAGATGTTAACAGTACTCCATCCCACCTATATGATGTCAGGCTGGTATCAGCAACATATCATGCAGTACAGTCAGGCTCATAATGACTCCCATTTTGCAGTCATTTCTTACCTTCAGAGTCCCGTGCTGTTAGCCTGTACTTCAGAGATTTAGATGCCAAACAGTGGTCCCAGCACTGAACACTGAGGTACTCCACTTGTCCGGGGATGGAGTTTGAGTTAGTTACACCTACAGTTTGGGTTCTGTCATTAAGCCATGTGGCAAACCATCAAGTGGCATAGGGATGTTTGGCCGGATTAGTATGTTAATCTATGTTTCCAGACTGGGGATGGTGTTGAAGGGCTCGGCGAGGTCCACATAGGCATTGTGGACTGCCATACCCTCTTCAACAGCTGTGCAGACTGAGCAAAGCAGTCAATCAATCAGTTTTAGGAGACAAGACTGTCCCACCATGAGCCCAATCTGTGTGGGGTCCAGTGTTTGAAGGTTGCCAGTGTCTACGTTCAAAACTTCCCTGATAATGCATTCCAGGGCCATGCAGATCAGGCTCAGACCTATGTGATGGTAGTTCCTGGGATCCAAGTTGGATCTTCCCTTGTGGAGTGGGATAACTGCAGCTGTGCACCACTCAGTGGGCACCAGGTCTAATGCAAGGCTATGATTACACATGACAGTTAGGTGAGTTGCCATTTCATTTTGTAGTTCATGTAGTACACAGCCCAGGATGTCATCTGGTCCCATGGATGCTGTATTCTTAGCTGTGGATAGTGTGGTTTCTGCCTGTGTGGCTGTGATTACTGGGCAATGGAATGCTTTTAATATTGACATGGGCCCATTTAGGGATGAGAGGGGGTGAATGTGGCACTAAATCAATCTGCCAGGATTTTGGCACAATCTGTGGGAGAAGTATATGTAATGCCATTCTGTTGTAGCTCAGAGCACTTCTGGGCATTACCAGTTAGATTCTGGACATAACTATAGAATGCTGTGTCTTGCTGTTGTTTGCATCCTTGGATCATCCTTTTCTCTTCAACAGTGTCTACCTTCTGTTGTATACTCTGTTAATGGCAGGAGACCACCAGACTGGCTTGCTTATTTTTTGGAGGTGAGCGTCGTGGTTCTATGTGGAATGTCAGGAATCATGTACAAGTGGATGTGCTCATACAGTGCCTCAGTGCAGGATTCATCAGTAGAACTGTCAGCTCCTGTCTCCATGGGTGTCATAAACATTGTCACATCTGCCTTGAGTAGCATGAAGTTGACTTTGGGGAGTTCTTTTATGGACAACTGTATATACATTCCTTTCACATGTTCAGTTTGATTAGCCTATGGTGGGATTACTTTGGTGAAATCTCAGTTGCCTTTACTGTTGTGATGGCTTAGTGGTTAGTTACAGTGACTATAGTGTACAGGGTCCTGGGGTCATGACCTGCAAAGGCAGGTTATTTTGGTCTGGCCAGAACAGTGGTTAATGCATACAGACTAATAATGGCAATTTAGGTTAGTCACACTCAAAACAATTCAAATGCCCTACTTTGGCAATCCTGCTGATGTCAATCACTGTGAAGTACACCTTTGGGGAAAGAGTACTCCAGCATTCTCTGCTATAACAACATAATGCTGTAGTGTGATATAGAACTCTGGTATGGGTTCTAATCTCACACATGGGAGTTGTAGATGCTTTTGTGTCTGTTCCTATGTCTATGTAGAGAGCAATGCATGTTTGGCTAGTCACACTCACTACAATTCATTTGCCCTACTTTGGAAATCCTGCTGATGTCACTCACTGAAATAAACCTTTGGGAAAGAGTACTCCAGTAATCTCGGTGGCACATTCTATAATTGCATAGTGCTGTAGTGTAATAACTAGTTAGGTTAGAATTCTAATCCCAGGTGTGTATGTGTCAATGTTTATCATTCATGTCCTGTGTGGAGGTGGTTGTGAGTGTGCAACAAGTGGACTCAATGTTGAGTGGGTTTTTATAATTTCTTATATGGTGCTCCTAGCATAAATCACAATATCCACCGTGCAGGGATAACAGATGTGATATCAGTACATAGTCAGACAGGGGTTCGATACCCTAGACTGTTAGGTGTGTGACACAAACATGCTTATCTTTTACTCTCCCAACCCACCCTGACTTATCTTTGCCTCTGTCTCCCTCTCACTTAGGCTTAGGCAATGGCATGTGTATTGTCAGTGATGCTCATGATCAGCTGATGGCCTCTGCATGGATTACAGCCCTCCTCTAGCTGATTGCATGTGGAACAGCTGTGGTAGCATTCCCATAGCCAATTGCATGGAAACACACTCCAATATCTAGGAACATCATGCTGGTGTTGGGCCTTTTCATTTACTGTGAGCAGGAACTTGATCTGTCGTTTGGCAAACAGCATCACAGATGGATTGGGGACTTAACTCTGACAACATACACTGTGGAAACAGGCCAACACACAGGTGGGGGATGTGCCTGTCTTGACTACAGAAGTGCTGCTATACTGCAGTTGGGGTAATATTGGTTTAACAGGGTGTGTGTGGATATGGCTGTCCTACATGTTTTAATACTTGTCATGGCAGTGCTATGTTTATGAGGAATCCCCATCTGTAGGGTCATCTGCAGACTGGGCAGTGGGTGGTTCCTTGTGTTACCCACAGAGCACCTCTCAACTGTAGAAGGTAGTGTGAGTATTGCAGTCAGTAGATGGTGACAGCTGGGAGAGTTACTAATGTCATATCCCTCATAGGACATATGTTGCATCAAACCCTGTTACGACAGGTAATGTATGAGGTTATCACAGCGACATGTCAATATTGGCCCTGTATTTGTGCCTCCAGTCACAACTCTGTCAACCTTTGTACATATGTCATGCAGTAGGGGGTGCATATGTTCTGTACACCATATTCATTGACAGCATATCTGATAACAAGCCAGTGAGATCAGACTGCTACAAATGTTATGTATAGTAGTATATTTGAGGACATAGCCTGGGCATACTGTGGTTGTATGTACAGTATTGATGTATGTGTAAGTCTGGTAATTGTCGACAGTGTGTGTATAGTGCATATGTACATTGGCCTATGTAGAGACTGTGGTAGATGTCATTGTTCTTGGTCCTGTTTTTCTGATGTTACATGGTGCTCCACTGCATGTCACCCTATCAGCTTACATGTTTGTAGGGGCGAACACACACATGCCCCAAACCCCAGACAGCCATCGGACCACACTGTGTAGCGGCCCAGTATATGTAGGGTTGTTGTGTGAGTGACCCATATGAAGATGGTGTACATCAAATAGTCCATATACTGTAATAGTATGCTAGCTTACCATATGTGGCTGTTAGCTTACCATATGTGGCTGTGTTCACATTGGTTGTGGTTATGCACTTTCACACAGGTGTCTGTTACTCTGTGATGTGACATGCCTGTAGAGCCTGCTATCTATGCAGGTACATGTGTATTCCCACATAGGAGATCTAGCCCAGTGTTGAGGCAGTCTGCCTGTAGCCTGCACTGTGCTTTCTTACATGCCTAGCAGCATACTGTACTTATCCAGTGAGATGTCATGTTCAGCTACTTACCAGATGTACTGCTGCCTGGCCACCATAACAGTCATGTTATGAAGAAGTCTGCCCTGAGCAGACGAAAGCGCTCATTTGTAACGTTTTACAATAAAGGAGAACTATATTCCAGTGGAACAGAAGACTTTTTTTTCATGGTGTTAGCTGTTTGTATTTACTGAGTCATGTATGTCAGACAAAGCAGTGGGATGCTGTTCAGATGTATGTCACTAACTAGTAAATAGTATGTGGCCATGGCACCTCTGTACCAGTGGTTATTATGTGTCATGACAGACAGGGGTGTATGAATGCATAACCTATGAGGGCAAATGTATACCAGTATGTACATCTTATACCCATCTACATGGCTGTTAACATCCACATTGACAGGCCTGGTCCACATGTCTTGCATGAAAGGGGTTCTGTGTATACCCCTGGACTGACCCGAGTGTGTCAGACTGTCCACATATATTGGCCATATCGCAGCTGTAGTCCACAGGGGCATTACTGTGCTAGCAGTGGTACTGTACTATGCTGACCTTAGGATGTCTGTAAGTAGCCAATGCCACACATGTTAACAGCAGATGTGGCCTCCCACACACACCATTTCTGTGAAGACAATCCCTATTACAGTAGCAATAGTCTACAAATATACTTGCACTACATATGTGACATCCCCTTGCACTGAGAGGTTGGGACTATTGGGGCTGAGGTAGGGCTCCACTCCATGTGCAGGACATATGGTGAACATATATGTATAAATAAGTATACATATATCTATATAGATATATACACACATACATATCTTGCTTACTGTATGACAACCTGTGTTCCATCCTCTGTCCTCAACCTACATACCAGGCTTTGCACATATGACATGCTGTCAGGGGTTGTTATGTAGTAGGCAGTGTGTATGTCATGCTGTCATTCCTACCATCACTCCATTGCTGTTATGTCCCCCACACATACTGGGGCGTTGAGGCCACATATGTGCGGGTTTTACCTACACAATACATGTGAGCCCTAGTGCACTCCAGAGGCCAGTGTATGCAACAGTGGTATATGGCCCAGTATTAGTGAGTGAAGGAGGGGGTGCACCATGATTAACCTAGGCTGTTGCAACATGTGTGTGTATCTGGGATAAGCTGCCTTAAGGTATCTTGATGTACTTTACCATACAATCCACCTTGGGTAAATGCAGGCCTACTGCATCCTGCCATACGGGATGTTCTGTTTGTCAGTGTGATTGTGATGGTGTCAGGTATGCCTTGTTATGTAACAGATACATCCCATGGTGTCAACTGGATTCTCTACCCCTAGGGATTGTGTACAGTGTGTAGATAGAGGCTGCTGACCTATACATCTGCTTTACGTACTCTTGATTGTCTGGTATGCTGTAGCCCAGTCTGTCATTACTAATATACTACTTGAAGGCCTCGACCTGGACAGCAACATATGTCAACCTTTCCAGCCTACTGTCATGTTTCACAGTTGCATTATACTGTTCATATGTATGTCAGTGTCTAAACAGCTACATGACATGGCATATACAACTGTCATAGTACACAAATAAAGCTTTCACATTCATTTATGCACACCTGTGTGTGGTGTTATACCTTTTGATATCTCTGTAGGTATATGTTGCAGGTTATGAATGTCATTCGTATGGGTGGCTCATACAGCTTCTGATGTGTGTGTGTGTGTGTGTATATATATATATATATATATATATATATATATATATATATATATGCATATATCTGTCTGTGTATAAGTATCCTAAGGATGGCCATGTCGTGTCTGGTCCTGGTTATGGGATCTGCACCACTTGGTACTGTATTACAGGGGGGGGTCATGCCTATTCGTACCAGACGTATATTGTGTGGGGCCTCTCAACCCCATTAACATTGCATGAGGACATATATGTTTTGTTACTTCCCCATTATCTACAGATGTATGTCCGTATATATATATATATATATATATATATATATATATATATATATATATGTATATATATATATATATATATGTGTGTGTTTGTGTGTGTGTGTATATATACAAACATATATGGTTCCCCTTCATAAGATCGAATTCTTATAAACTGGAAATTCATAAACTGGAAATTCATAACCCCGAAGCCAGAATCTTGAGTTTACAGAATCTCAAAAATGTGAAGGGGAAATAAAAAATAAATGCCTTTCTAATGTTTTTGCAGAGCGTCTTCTCCTCCTACACCCCCCACATGGGGGGGGTGCCCCCACACCCCCCCTACTTAAATATTCCTACTCTGAGATTGCACTACAGCGAAGGAAAGGGAAATCTCCCATTCCATGCTATATGCATAAGCGCAAAACAGAAGATTTCCCAGACCTCTGCTATAGCTCTTAGATGGCAGCTGCAAGTGTGCAGGGGGACCTAGCCCCCTGCAAAAAGGTAACCGAACTCTTTTTTTTTTTCTAACCCTAAACTTCCCATTCACAATTTCGATTGAATGGAAGTTCAAGATTCTGATCCCGAGGTTATGCATTTCGAGCTTCCATTCATTCGATCTTGTGAATTGGAACCGTATATATATATATATATATATATATATATATATATATATATATATATATAGATATATATATATACAGATATATCAATATGTTGCAACCATTTAGACATTAATATATGTACTTACACATATACATCTACATGTAGAAATGTTGGAATACATTCTCTGTACTGTTGAATGACTTGGCTGGACAATATGTTTATGAATACATGAAATACAATACCCCACTCGGGCATTATAGATAATCTCACCAGCTTAAATATAAACCCCTATGTCACTAGAAGGATTGCAAACTGGCTCAAGGACAGAACCCACAAGTTTAGAATTGCTGGAGCCATGTCAGACTCCAAACCAGTTACAAGTTGTATCCCACAAGGCTCAGTCCTGGGACCTCTCTTGTTCGGTATATATTTCTCAGAGGTACAGGCCAACACGGAAGGACTGTGGCTGACCAAGTTCGCAGATGACTGCAAACTGGGCGCCATAATCGACTCTCCAGCCGACACAAGCATCCTCCAAAAGGGCCTCATAGAAACAGACAACTGGTGCCAGAGCCATGGCCTCAAGCTAAATGCCAAAAAGTGTATAGTCATCCCCTTTGGCAAAAACAAAGTGCCCACAAATTACCACATAGTTGGTAATCCATTAAGTACAGAAGAAGTAATTAGGGACCTGGGGACCCAAGTTGATAGCAATCTCTCATTTGACAACCACATGGCCAAAGTGGTTAGAAAAACATTTTATATAGCCCATCTAATCATGAAGGGATTCACATCTAGATCAGGGGAGGTCATCGTGCCTCTTTATTCATCCCTCATCAGGCCCATAATAGAGTACAATGCCCCTTTTGGGATGTACCTTACCAGACACCTGCAGCAACTGGAAAGACCCCAAAAGTACCTCATCAAGAGGATCAAAGGGCTCAAACAGATGCCATATGCTGCCCGGTTAAAGAAACTCCAGCTCTACTCAGTGGCATACCGCCTGTTCAGAGGCGATCTGTGCCTGACGTAAAGTCATGTCCAACCCGGAATTAATGGACATGCTGCACCTCAGAAAATTCAAATCCAATCGAGCTATGCGCTCTAGAATCTTGAACCTCAGCACTAAAATAAATAGGACATGCTGGGGGGACAGATTCATAACCCAGAGGCTCCCTTCACTCTGGAATAAAATCCCAGTCCAGGTTCGGCAGAGTCCCTCATTGACTCTCTTCAAGAGGAATCTTGATGAGTGGATGGGAGATCGTAGGTTTACTCCAGGTATCACTTCTGTGTCACTGTTAGACAGAGGCACAGTATACTAACCTCGAAAAAGGGCATAGCAAAATAAATTTAAAATGGGTGGCGAAAGCCAAACACATTCTGGCTAGGCTTATAAATGCCCTAGGGCAGATAGCCTAGTATGAACCTATGAACCTATAAAGAAATGTATATTAGAGATGGCTTAGTGGTGAATCACTTCGGCTATGGTGGGTAAGGTTCTGGGTTTGATGCTAGGCAGAATAAGTGTTATTGGATACAGTGTGATTAAGGTACCTTGGAGCAGTTGTAAGCAGGTTTGCATAGAGGTAAGCACTGCCTAGACATGTTAAGCAATTTGAAAACTTACTGGGTGTAGGACACTATAACCGGAAATTATCAGTGCTTACCTCTGCACAAACCCATGCACATGGCCTTAAACTTGCTTAATAGTGCTGAAATATGCTTACTACTGCTGCTTGCTGCTTAACCTAATTACTGCGTTATGCATAATGATACTGACACCTTACATGTGCATTTCCTGCAGTCCTCAAGTTCATATATGTATAGATATAGATATAGATGTATATATACACATATATATACATGTATATATACACATACACATATCTATATATCTATATATTATATATAGATATATATATATATATAGATATATAGATATATATATATATGTATATATATATGTGTATGTGTGTGTATATATATATATATATATATATATATATATATATATATATATATATATATATATATATGTCTGTCTGTGTGTGTGTGTGTGTGTGTGTGTGTGTGTGTGTTCTTTCATGGCAGCAGTACTCCAGTTCATACACACACACATATATATATATATATATATATATATATATATGTTATTCTATGGGTTATGCAACATACATATTACTCATAACATGATTTGCCATGGGAAATGGCATGTCTCAGTTCCCTTCCTGCCCCTGCCTTTCTTGCTTACATCCATAGAGCGGTCCCATTAGAATGGGTCCATCCAACCCTGGCACTCCTCAGCCCATAATGTCTTACCCATCATTCCCTCCACTCCCTTCCTCCTCCACATCAATCATCCTTCCTACGGGTTCCATCCGAATCTCACCACACCACTACACATTGCCCACTCTCCACTTCTAGGGACCCATCATGTAAGTTGTCTCACCCCATGGATCTTCAGCCTTCCCACACATTCAGTCAGCAAACATATGTATCCTTCTTTGCTTACCTGTGAGGCATGGTATGTTACTCCGAGGATTCTTTTTAGCATAATTTTTGGGGTTGTCCTGCCAGGGATGAACATGCGTTTAAGATTAGACTTAGCAGGTTGACACTCTCCCACTGGTAGTATCCTGCCAGTAGTCTGGGAAGCAGTGCTGTGCAATGCTTAGTGGTGCTTAATATTTGATTTGCATGATATTTCCCTTTTGGCATTGATGTCTTCTTCATTACATGTTATATGTGTCTTGTATCCTTGATTCATGTGTATGTACGCTGTATGTGATACGGGGAACATCAACACTTTATTGCCATAACACCTCACATCTGGCCTTACTGCAGTACTCCAATGCACATATTTTTGTTCTGTGGCAGGTTATACAACATCACACTGTACACAGGTTCATTTCACATGTTCAGTTTGATTTTCCTATGGTGAGGATTTGTTTGTTGACACCTCACTCTTATGCATTGCTATGATAGCTTAGTGGTTAACTTCTGTGACTGTAGTGTAGAGGGTCCTGGGTTTGAGCCTTGCAGAGGCTGTTTATTTTATTGCTGGGCAGTACATACTCCGTTGGGTACAGAGTGATTAAGGCACTTTAAAGCAGTTGTAAGTGGGTCTGCATAGGCTTGCGCAGAGGTAAGCACTGCTAACCTCCAGTTACAGTTTCTTACACTGAGTTAGCTTCTACATTGCTTAATCTGTGTAGGCAATGCTTGCCCCTGCACAAACACACTTAAACTCTCTTACTAGTGTTTATATATGCTTATTACTGATTATTTGTGCTTAAACCTGCTTACTAGTGCCTTATTCATTATGACACTGGCACTTCACATGTGCATTTAATGCAGTACTCCAGTTCAAATTTAAATGTTATTATGTAGGTTATACAAATGATGTAAAAATATGTTCATATACAGATTTCACATGGAAAATGATATGTGCTGCAGTGGGACTCAAACCAGGAATGCCTGTTCGTTAGGTGAATGCTGTAACCAGTACACTATTGCTGTTCTGCTTTATTTGTATATATATATATATTCCTTGTTATCCTCTTCAGCCTTTTCAGCTGTTTTAATCATAGCTAAGTGATAGGCAAACCCCCGCACCTATGGTTAACTGTACTCGGGGTTTTAATAAAAATAAAAGTATTTCTTCATTTTATTTTTATGTACTGCTGCTGTTGTACACATGGGGACTGTAGGTGGGGATATGCGGACACTTGAGTGGTTTCACTCATTTATTTAGACATTCTTCTGTTCTAATTTGCAGGGGCATGTTTATTCTGAGAGATCTGCTCTCAGACAAGCCCGGTGCACTAGTCCACGCTCCGTGTAGCATTAGGGTTCAGGCAGCGCACCTTCATTAATATGCATGCATTGAAGATTAGTAAATCCGGAGGATTATTTAAGGAGAAGTATTTTTTTCTTAAATAATGTCATTGTATAATAGCAATAACTGACTCTGTGATTGTGGTATATTGAAATTTACCCACAGTTGCCTTTATTTAATCACCCAAGCTTTGCACTCATGATTAAACTATGCCAACCATGGGTAAATCTTCAATATACCACACCACATCGTTGGTTATTGCTTAATTATACAATTAAGCATATATTTTCATGCTTATGTAAGTATCTCAATAAATATGCACTCGTAGACAAATTTCTTGTTGACATGTGACGCCTTATGTCTGACTAACAAAAATGTTCTAACAATATATGTCTAGGTTGCACAGTTTCCAAGATATCAGAATTTGTTTGTGAAAGTTTAGCAAAAAATATAATTTAAGGTTTTGTTTTTATTATAGTATTTATGGAAAGACTATGAATGCACTGACTATTACCAAGGTAAAAAAATACGTCTTGGTGATATTACTATTTGTACAGTTTTAATAGCTTTTACTGTTCACATAATATTTACATTTATCTGTTTTATGCTTTAAGTTTATTTTTTAGAAAATGTTCAAGAATGCAAGTTCTGTGTAGGCTGCTAGAGGTCAGACATTCCACGTGACAATCACACAGGTGTTAATGAGATATAGACAAGATAGGTGTAGAAAGGGATAAATTACAAGGGTGATATAACATTTGGGAGGATGTACTCAGTAAGAGACGGTTACAGTTACAGACTAAAGAAAAGACTTTTCTACCCTGTCGCTAGAGTTATCCATGGAGACTATAGGATAGCAGATGGCTACCTAGCCACTGTAGCCACTGTGCCTCTTATTTGTTGAAAACAGTTAAAGTTTAGTTTTCATTTTTTTTTTATACTTTTAGTTTCACTGCCAAACCTCTAATGTTATTCTTTATTGATACATTATTAAATAGTTAAACACAGCTCGTTTTCTCAATTGTTCTTTCTTGTCCTGCACTGGTATTTGTTTCCACTGCTATTTTCTTATCATCTGCCTGCCTCATTCACAGTGTTTTACTAGTACAGTTTTATAGTGCTATACGTTCTAGTCAATATAGTTGCTTTTGCAATGCAGTTGCTGAATTATTTTAAACACCTTTATTAAATTATCACTTAAGACATGGCCAAACATTCATTAACAGAAAAAACAGTCTATTTTTAACATTTTCTATTTAAATACAATATACATCAGATATATTTTGTTTGCTATGGTCATCAGTGCAACATTACAAAAAAATGCTGAATTTCTGCCTTCCCTTAAACTTACAACTCCTCCTGAACTTTATTATGCATGTATTGTTCTGACACTTTCCATTTACGTATATGTAATTTCCTTTTCCCTTTTCTAAAGATCCCTCTTCCAGTTCTTTTATCTCTTTTATAATATTAAATATCTCAAATATAGCTAGTGTAGATTTTGATTTCCATTTTCTAGTAATTGTTTTTGGCAGCCAGCAGAATGAAACTTAATATGGCTTTACTATGTCTAGGCAATTCAAGTCCTGTATTCCAGCTCAAAAGGATAATCTCCTTCATTTCAGCCATTTGCTCACCCAATATTTCTGTCAGAGAATTTTTAAAATCTAAAAAATCATTACACTTCCAAAACATATGTTCTCAGTTATCTTTTTCTTACCATCACAACCCCAAAATTTATTATCTACATGAGGAAAAATATTTGAAGTCTGCTTGGGGTATAAAAACACCTAGCAAACTCTTCCATGCAAAGATCCTAAACCTTCTGGACTTGGTTGCATACTTGAGGGGCATGCATATGTCTTCCCATTGTTTTTTGTACATTGTTTTTTCAGTCTCTCTTCCCAATCTTTTCTAACCTCCTCTGACTTGATTCTTATTGTTGTCATGCAATATTTTATATGCCCTATTCATTATCTCTTTTTAACAGCGGTTTCTGTTCTAGAGTCAACTAAAAACTCTACCAAAGCAGGTATTTCAGTTAAAATTCCCCTAGTCCTTTCTGTTTGCCTGTACTCTGAAATCAAGCCGTGATATGGAAGGCAGTCTCTAGCCTGCAATCCATATCTGTCCATGGCCTCATCCCACTCTCTTACCTTTCCTTTTTGAGTTACTTGCTCCCAATATCTTGGTTCTTTTCCAGGTTTCTCTGGTAAATTGCCACCCCTTTGTGCCTATTTTCTATACCCTTTCTCCAGTCTCATATTGGCTTAGTCCTTAGAATACTGTCTGGTAGTTTATGAATATAATATTCTGTGTAGTTGTTATTCTCCTTAAGGATCTGCATCCAAAAACCCACTCTCTTTCTATTGCTTAAACTTTTCCTTTACTTCATCATCCAGTTCCTCATTGAATTATAACCTTCTGCTTGTGTTTTATATATATATATATATATATATATATATATATATATATATATATATGTGTGTGTGTGTGTGTGTGTGTGTGTGTGTGTGCCTTAAATGGGTAGCTCTAAAATATCTCTTTAAATCAAATAAACCTAAACCACCTTTTTCTATTGGAAGGATCAGTTTATCCCACTTAAATTTTGCCCTCTTTTTCTCCTAGATAAGTTCCTTTAATTCTTTATTAATTATTTTCCTCAACTTCTCCTCAGTTTGATAAAATTATGCCTGACCAGTATACAAGACTAAAGCAACTAAAATAGTTTCACTGCTTTCATCTTACTATCCATATCCATAAATATGAGTTACTAGTTTGTGATTTGTTGTATTATCTTTTGCTGCCATAACAGAAGCCTTCTTAATCCATACTCCCAGGTACTTCATCTTATCATGTCCCCAAAAATATGGGTATTGTTTAACAAATTTGTGTGTGTGTACATTATTTATGGCTATAAAATTTGTTTTGTCTTCATTAATTTTATATCCCAAAAAGACGTGAAACTGTCTCAAAATGTTCCACAACACTGAGATGTCCTTTTCTGGATTTATCAGGTGCAAAATAATATCTTCTTCAAATAAAGCTAACTTTTCTTGATTACCATACTAATTATATGTTTGTATTTCTCAGTCCATTATTTTCTTTGCCAATGTTTATAAATATAAAGCAAATAAAGGAAAAGAGGACACCTCTGCCTGGTTCCTCTGTTCAAACACAGCTTATCTGAGTGGAACCCTCCCACTACATTGCAGCTGCTGTTGATATACTTTCAGAGTCTAGATTCTCCCTATTTTAGGAGTTTTGATAGAGCTTCTAGACAATCTCATAAAATCTTGTATTAAAGGTTTATGCCTGAAGAATAAATTCTGCAAAATGCATGGCTCTCAACAAAAGTCTTACAGATTCTTTTAGGTCCATAAGTGTGGCTGAACTGGTGACGTTGGATTATTGTCTCAAGCTACTTTTTGTAGGGACACATGGATTTATTTGCCTTCATAGGTGGGTTTACATTGTACTCCTTGTTGGAGTTTAGACATCAGCCGTATTTAACATTTTGAAGCTATTGTTTCCCCTGTCCTCCTGTATTCTTTGTAGAGGTCTTCCATCACTGAAGACATTCTATTACCTCCAGGGTTGTATATGGACATGAGTCCTCTTATTGTACATAATCACTGTTTATGATATTCCAACTTTACTTTGTTTTACTATTTGAAGGGGACCAATTTTCTACTTTGTGGCCTTCTTTCTATTTCCTCTTGGAGCATGAGAAGTATGATGCCCTGATCTTATTACTTTACCTTTTGCATGGTTTTCTGCACTGGAGGATTTCATTTAATCTTTGCTTCTTGCAGCTTTGTGGCCATGTAATTAGATCTTACAGGAAAATGTTGGCCGTTTGAGTATGCTCTGTTCAGACCTTGTAGACATCAAGTGGATTATCTTGATTACACTCTGTCATAGGCTGCTAGCTTAGAAGGAGTGACAGTCTTACCTACTTTTTATGCTCTAGGGTTGATTTACTATCTTTTTCATGCATGTTGAGTTTTAGGTGTCCACGGCCCTTTTATTGAACTATTGACCTTATGGTATTATAGTACATATCTGCAATCATTTCTTCATGCTAAGCATTTTTAGTATTCGTCCGTTAGTATTAACACCTTTATTTATTTTTGTAGTATAGCATTATTTAAATGCATGTTAATATCTTTACTTTTTTTTTACTGTTGTACATTATTCATTTTATAGGTATATTTATAGTACTACATTTTTATTAGTGCCTTGTAGCAAATGTTTGTTTTCACTGTTCCATTATATTTTTGTTTCTTTATGGGGTGGTTACTCTGCTATTGTTCTTAAATCTTTTGTTTATTTTACCTTTGTTGTTTTCTTATTTGGTTTCTTGATTTTTTTTTTTATTATTTTTGGTATAGTTAGTTATTGATTAGCCACAACTCACAAACCATTTGCATGATCTGTTATGTATGAAAAGAAGGTTCTTTTTTTCCTCAAATATTTTTTTTATTTTCAATTAAAATAACATTTACATAATATGTTTAAATATCATTTTAAACATCTATATTCAATATTTACAATAGCCTGTCTTTCAATTATATACACTCTATGTTATTAAATATAGATTTAACAGATCAGTTATCAGAGAAACAATATTGATTATTGCAGAGTGTCCAAGAAAGATATAACTTTCTTCCAAGGATTATTTACCAATGGCCTCGGATAGATTTGTAGTTTTTTTATTTTTATTTCCATCAATGCAGTTGTCTTTAGTAAAGTGTAGAATTATTCCAAGGTCGGGGGTGTATTTGAATTCCACCTTCTGGTTACGTATTTCCTAGATATAGCAAGTATTGTCCATAACAAATACATATTTGTCTTATTCAAATAGGGACCTTCATTTACATTTAATATAATCAGTACTTTAGTGAAGGTAAAGGATTCATTAAATAAAGCTTGTAAAAATGATTGATTCCATTCCAATATGATTTAATTTTATTACATTCATAAAAAATATGAATGCAGTCTACTTTATTTGACTTTTCACACCTCCAGTAAAAAACATTTGTAGTAGTACTGATCTTTTTAATTCTATCTGGTGTTAAAAATGCTCTGTGTAAGTATTTCCAGTTAAATATTCTCTAGTACTGTGTGTTATAGGTGTAATTAACTGATAGTAAGATGTTAGTTTTAATTTCTTTTGTTGGCTGCAATGACTGACCTTTCGTTAAGAACTGCCAGTATGATGGTTTGGGAATTGTTTTATATTTTATTAACTCTTTATATAGATTTGAAATGGAATTTTTCTTTTCACAACTATTACATATAAATTCATACAGAAAACCTATTAGATTTGGAATATCTTTAAATGAGGAATTATTAATCTGCATAAATCTTGAGTGTACATTAGATTGCTTTGTAAGATTAACCAGTCCTGTGTTGGAATATTGTAAGCAGTTTTTATCATATGTATATATAAAACATTTAATTTATTTACACATTGAAACCAGAATAAGAATCTATTTTGTTCCTAGGAGGTTATTGTTTCCCTATATATTTTGTGGAGAAAGTTCTTAGTGATGGTAAATGGGGTTAAAAGATCAAACCAAAGTTTTAGATCTATGTTTGCATTGATAAGTTTGCTAAAGGAATTGATGAAATGATTAATCAGTGTTGTTTTAGAAGGTTTTGTTATATTATATTGTATACTTATGTAGAGTATGTACCAGGGTTTGTTTGATTCGTCTACTATTAAAATTTCTTTTAACAGATTAAATTCATTTGTTAATATAGCCATTGTTAAGTATTTCTAGTTGGCAAAATAATTCGGGTTTACCCAGTCTATTGTTGTTTTAAGCACAGATGCTTTTATATATGTTTCTATTTCTGGGAAGTTCAATCCTCCTCGTTTCCAGGGTCTAATGTGATGAGTTAGAGCTACTCTATTCTTTTTGGGATACCATAAAAATGTTATTAAACATGAGTTTATTTCTTTAAGAATACATCTTTCAGGAATTAACTGCATTGTAAAGATGGTACGAGTGAAACACTGAACAAAAACCACAAAACTCACTCGTTGAGACCCAAATGAGGGTATGAGAACCAACAAATAAGAGTTCCAAATAGAAATATAGATATGGCAAAACAGTTTGCTTAAACAAAACACCGGAACACTGTTGTTGAACTGAAGTATTTAATAATAACGCTTCCCAAGGACATACGTTTTCGAGCACCTTCCTCAGAACATACACACAGTTACTTTATTGTTGTATTTATACACCACTTAAAATTGAATAATTGGTAATAATTTAAATTAATTAATCTATTAACCATGGTCTGGAAAAGCACTTTTAAAAACACATATAATATTGAAAACACTTACAATATAAAATGAACACTATTAGAATTGTACAAATGGTTAAAAATAGTTAAAAATATTTAAAATTGATATTGTGAACATGAAAATAAGAACAACAAATAATCACAAAGAATATATTTGATTCTTCAATATTAAAATACAATAAATGTTAGAAAGGATCTTCATCACCTTCTAGTGGACAAACATAAGAATGACAATCTCACAACTTGGCAGCTCTCAGTTTTAAAACTGGAGCTAATGACATAATTAACTGCATTGCTAATGCTACATATAGCATTTTTGGCAATAAGACCATTTTTATTAATTGCAATCTGTCTTCAAAAGTTAATATAATTTTGTTCCACTTTTCTATATATATTTTTTTATTGTTTCAATAATGTTTTTATAATTTATTAATATTGTTTTGTTTATATTTTTGCATAACACTATTCCTAAATAATTTGGCGTAAGTTGTTGTTTTCCTGTGATGGATTTACCTGTAACTTGTAGTTCTTTTTTCTTATTTAAAAATAGAAATTTTGATTTTGCTCTATTAAAGTGTAGACCTGAAATCTTATAAAATTTCTCCATTACTTCTTCTAGCTCTCCTAATGACTCTCTGGAGTTTGATAGGGGTAATAACATGTCATCATCAAAAAGCATTATTTTAGATATGTACTGGTCATAGACTTCTATTCCTTTTATTCTTGGATTATTGCATACTATTTCTGCAAGTATTTCCATAGCCAAAGCAAATAAAATAGGTGAAAGGGGGCATCCTTGTTTAGTACTTTCATTATATGGATAGATTCTGAGGTGAAAGGACCTAATTTAATGTAGGCTGAGTTATTAATATATATGTTTTTTAGTAATAAGATGAAAGGAGGAGGGAATTCAAATAATGCTAAAGTTTTAAATAGATATTCCCAGTTGGGAGAATCAAAGGCTTTTTCTATGTCTAATACGATTTCAGGTGTTTCATATCTTCTTTATTCACATAATATATAAGAGTAAGTATCCTTTTAATGTTATCATGTGTGTGTCTGTTATATAGAAATCTAGTTTGATCATTATTAATTGTCTTTGAAAGTGGGATTTTCATTCTGTTAGCTAGGATTGACATGAATATTTTGTAATCATTATTCAGTAATGATATAGGTCTGTATGAGGTACATAGGTCTGATGGTTTATTATCTTTTAGAATTGGAGTTATGAGAGAATATTTCCATGAGGGTGGTATTTTTGCTTCTGACTGGACTTCTAGCAAAGTTTTATGAAAGAGGGAGATTACTGTTGAAGGGAAGAGTTTGTAAATTTCCATAATTATACCATCTATCCCTGGAGCTTTGTTAGATTTGCTTCCTTTTATCTTGTCAACAATTTCTTTGTAGGATGTAGGTTTTTGTAGGTCTAGTTTTAAGTTTGAGAATTTTTTTATATTGATAAGGTTTGTATCTAAGTTTATTTGGTTGGTATCTAAATCTTCTTTTTTGAATTGTTCCAAATAATGGATCCGAAATGCTTCAAGGATGTCTCCTATATCTGATACTTTTTCCCCTTTCTTTTCATGATATATACTACTAATGTTATTTGCTTTAGATTGTATTTTAATTCTTGTAGATAAGTTATGTAGATATCTGGGGGAGGTGGCTAATAAGTTTATTTTTAAATTTTCCAAGGCTAGACAAGTTTTGTGTGTTAGAATTTCATTATATTTTTTATTTAATTCTTCTGTTTCTTTTTTTACTTCTGGACAATTCAAATTTTTTTTTAGATTTTGCGGTCAAGAGTCTGGTTTGCAAGTCTAATTATTCAGATTCCCACTCTCTAACTTTGTTTTTGTACCAGCTAAGGGTCTTACCAAATAAATACGCTTTTAATGAGTTCCAAACCATGACTCTACTGATTTCTGTTGTATTATTAATTTCAAGTATTAATTGTAGTTCTGACAACATCCAGGGTCTGAATTCTTTAATTTTCGTGATATATGATAGAATTCTAGTTGAGAGGATTAAAGGTTTAAACTGTATTTGGAGCTTCATTATCAGCGAGTATTGATCTGAGAAGGGGCATGGAAATATTCATAAGTTTAGGATTTTTGTTTGTAATTCTTAAACTGTAAATAATTTGTCTATTCTGGTTTGTGTTCCAAATCTATGGTCTTTATGGGAAAATAATAATGATTTATCATCTTTCACTTTAAAAGTGCCTATTCAATAAAATTAATCCATCCATTTTTTTAAGGATTTTGAAATAGTTGCTATGCAAAAAGACTTCTTGGTGGTTTCAGATGCTTCTAATGTACAATTAAATTCTCCTCCCAATATAACATTTCCTTTATAATTGTTGGAAATAAAATGTAGGTGTTTTTTAACCATTCCTGCTCCAATTCCTGGGAACCAATATAGATTAGCTAAGGTCCATATTCTGTTACTAAATTTAATTATAACAAATGCTAGTAGACCTTCTTTGTCTTCATATTTATAAAAAAACTTTTGGAGTGATTATGTTTTTCTTCCAAAGAATTGATACTCCTTTTGTCTTTGTTCTATAGGAGGATTGAGCTAAGATTGTACAGTCCTTAGGGTTCCAAATAAAGCCATCATTAGTCTTAAAATGCGTTTCATGGAGAAATACTACTTGTGCCTTATTTAGATTTAAATATTTTAATGTTTAATCTTTTATTTGCATTATTCAAGCCATTATTATTTAATGATAAGAATGTTAAATTCATTTCAAGTTATTGTTGGAAGAAACTTTTTGCTTCTTTTTTTTATTTTGATTATAGCAGTTATACCATATTCTCTGATAACATTGAATGTTAGTTTTATGGGTGTAAATGTGGGAGTGTAATTTAATGTTCTTTCTTCTTTAAATACAAGTAGGGTCAAATTCTGGTCAGTCAAGTACTTCTATAAATCATTAATTCTAAAGTATCAAATACAAGTAAATATGAAGTTCCCATTAAACATGGAATGAAAGTTATTCCTATTCCCATAGAAAAAGATATATCTATTGCATTATTAAAAACTGAAAAGAGTTCTTCAGTTCACCAAAGATCAATTGGATGCAATGTGTTTAGCACTTTCAATCACATTTAATTCGTGACTTTCATCAGAAACATCATTCACTTGCCCACCCTTCCTTTTTATACACACAAACAGGAAATGACATAACAATTATTAATCAAATACAATTAAAATTAACTATAAAAATATATAAATGTATAAATAAATGTTAAATAATCATATATCATTTATCTATATAACAAAAAACATTTTAAACTGATAGTTTCATTCAACCCGGGCGCTCTATCAGCCCCCAAGTATAATTGCCAATAAGCTTCTTTACACTCTAAAATATTATTCAAATCACCAGCAAAACATAATTTATCTACTTTATCCAAGATGAAAAATTCAAACTTTTTGAACTCTTTACATATACTAGCATGTCTAGATAATGCATTGTTTTTATCCTTTTTCTTTATCGCTAAATAATGTTCGTAAATCCTCCATTTTAAACATCTTTTGGTCTTACCTATATAATAATTTCCACATGTCACGCAAGTTGCTAAATAGACCAACTCACTATTACAATTAAAGTATTCCTTTGCCCAAAACATTTTTTCAGAATTCCCAATCGTGACACAAGATGTGTTACTAATGAATCTATACTGTCTGCAATTATTGCAACTATAAGTGCCCCTCTTATTTGTACAAATACGTGTACAATTCCTTGATTTCACATCACCTGATTCTAACATGCTCTTAATATTGGTGATCTTTTTATATGTAAATCTAGGAGCCAACCCTAGTATGTTTACTAAATCCTTGTTGCCCAATATGATTCTCCAGTTGTTTTCCAAAATGTTTTTTATCAACCACATCTCATTGACTATAGGTATTGGAAATGAAATCATATATTCAGTGTCTCCGCTTCTACCTTCAGTCAGAGAATTTGAACAAGTTAGTTCTATCATAATGTCCTTTGATTGCAAAATAGGTTTGGCCACATTTTGTCTTAACAACAAAACTTCACTTTCTATGTTTCTGACCCACGTGGAATCATATCCACGATTTTGAAACAAAAGTCTCAGGATGCTCACCTCTCTAATGAATGTGTCATTTGAAGTCAACCTACTCAACCTTATCATTTGCCCTTTTATGACAACCTTTTTCATGTGAATAGGGTGTAGGCTGTCCCTATGCAAATATTGGTTGGCAAAATACGATTTTCTGTAAATCCTACTTATGAAAGATCTTTCGTCATGATCAATTTCTAAGGTCAAATCAAGAAAATTGATTGTTTTACCAAACCCACTAATTTTAAAGCACAACAATGATGTTGTTGAATTCAAGTCTTTGACTAATTTTTCAAAATCATTTTGATCTCCTGACCAAAGAAAAAACAAATCATCAATGTACCTACAATAAATCTCTACCTTTGTGAAACTAGGGTGAGATTCTAAGAATTTAAGCTCCCAATTAGCCATAACTAAGTTTGCAAAAGTGGGAGCTACCCTAGCCCCCATAGCTACACCTGAAATTTGTTGGTACACAGATTTGTTGAAAGTGAAGAAGTTGTTTGCCAAAATTGTTTACATGAGACTACATATAGTATTTATTTTTGACCCCAGTAATTCTGTATTACTGTTTAAATATTCTCTCATATACTCTATCCCTGTATCCTGATCTATTGATGTGTATAAATTTTTGATATCAAGGGTTCCAAAAAACATCTCTTTGTCACCAATTTTGTAATTTCTCAAGATTTCTAACAAATGCCAGGAATCCCTTAGATATTTAGATTTTTGGACTACTGGGTTCAGTATGCTGTCAAGCCAAATAGAAATGTTTTCAGTTTTTGACCATCAAACTGAAATGATAAGTCTAAAGGATGGTGTACTATCACTATTCTGAATTTTTGATATTCCAAAGAATGTTGCAATCTTAGGTTGTTCCACTTGCAATAAAGTCATAACTACCACCATCAATCTCCCCTTGACTGAACATGTTGAAAAGTAAAGTATATAATGCTTTTATAACTCTGATGTAATTCTTCATAATTAATTCTTTTTTAAGTGTCATCCTCTTTCAACATGTCCCCTATTGTATTTTCATAATCTGTAGTGTTCATGACTACAAATTTCCCACCCTTATTTGCCTTCATTACTCTAATTCTAGAGTCAGTACTCAATGACTGTAAAGCAAGCAATTCTTCTTGAGGCAAGTTTTTGCCAATTTGTGCCAGTTCTAATTTTCTAAATTCGCTTTCACAAATATTTTGAAATACTTGTAAGGTACTCTGTAAGGTAGGGTTATATGTACTAGCTCTCTTTGGTGTTTCCATATTGTTTGATGTTTTATGCTGTAAAATGTCATGCATAATGTAACTTAAATTCAATTTTCTCAAATATAATCGAAAATCAATTAATTTTCCAATGTTAACTCTATTTGATGGGATAAAAGAAAAGCCCTTTTTCAGGACATTCTCTACATCTGTTGATAATAAAATGTTTGACAAATTTAAACTGTCCATTTCATAATTCTGTATTTCAATTTTCTCTACCATTTCTTCTTGTTCTTGCCTTTCGGCCTGAACTTCATTTGGGTGGCATTGTGCCATTTGGTAGTCCGATTGTTCTTTTTCAATACCTCGGAAAAAGGAACTTCATTAATGCTAGCTGCTGAACTTGCCACCTCTGCATATGATGTGATTTTTTTCATTATTAGTGCAACAATATTCATTGGAGGGACTGGAATCATTAATGGCTGAAACCACTTTATTGTGTGTTGTTTCACCCACCATTTCTTCACCAGTTGTTGCCAAATGAATCTGATCAGATCCCCTACCAACCTCTTTAGTGCTAAAATTGTTTCAACATTTACCCCTGTTTTCTTCACATCACATACTTCTTGTGAAATGTATGCTTGATTAGAAGCAAAAACGGCAATGTCTCATTTCAATTTTGACTGCTTCCTTGTTATAATAGTGGCCCTGTGTCGGTCGGCCTTCACTTCTACCCCATTATAGAGTGCCACAAAATTTCCAAAGGAAGATGATTTTTTTATGCATTCGTCTAACTGTTTTATAGTCTCCTTGACTTTATTTAATTCCACTTTGTAATGCTCAATGAGTAAATGCATCATTTGAAGCCCAGTGTCATTATATAATTTAATCAAATCTTGACTTAATTTGTCACCCGGTATGACACAGTTTGGAAATTTAGCAGTTCGCAAGCCCTGAGGTACTAATTGGTGCTTTGTACATTCCTGCAAATATTGTATTTCCAAACTTAAGGTGACGTGTTTTAACACATGACGCTCCATATCGTAAATGCTTTTTCTACATTGAATGTAATCATTTGTGGAATTACTTACATTTTGATGTTGTACAACATGTTACAAATCTGCAAATGGATTAATGTTCTCTTTACAAATGTAATTCCATACATCTCCTTCCCCTACTATGGACCCAGGTGAATTTTTCTCACCAGCACCTTCGACGCATTTCCGTTGTACTGAAACACTTGAAAAAAATACCAGCTTCTCCACTATCTGCATTCTGACGTGGAGAATCACCTTTAGTAATGCCCAGATGTCTCTCTCACCATTTGTCTTTCTGATTGCCAGTCAAATCTGACAAACAGTCCTTTACGATTTTAGCGATAGTGTCTAGGAGATCATTTTTGGAAATTAAAGTTTGCTCCTTCTTATCACTGTTGCCCTCTCCAATGGAATAGGTGGACAAGTTCAACAAAACATCTTGGGTGGAACCTTCCGGGGCCATAAGAAAAACTGAGAACTGGAACATTATTACTAATATCTTTAACCAACAATATCAACTGAGATCCATATGTTAAATTATTATATGGAGAATTTTTTAAAAAGAGATATGCAATTCTGTATTATTCTATTATTATTCTATAGTATTTTATATATCAGAATGGAATGTTAGTAGTGTAAACAATTATTATGTTGACTTAGAAAATATCCAATA
Source organism: Protopterus annectens (assembly GCF_019279795.1). Lineage (NCBI taxonomy): Eukaryota > Metazoa > Chordata > Ceratodontiformes > Protopteridae > Protopterus > Protopterus annectens. Next base: position 278,568,822 of record NC_056727.1, read on the forward strand.
TTTAGTTACCCTTAAGAGATCCTAAACATGTCAGATATGTCATTTTGGATAAATTAAATGCAACAGAGGAGCATACACTAAATAAGCAAACAACAAATAGATTATTACTAAAATAATTTGACTAAAAGGACTCTACAGGAGACAATGAGTGATTAGCAATGAAATATGAATTTACTGTAGGTGTACTATCTTCCTTTACTTTCCCACTCTTCAGCTCACCAACTTCAACTTACACTTATGAAAAGACATGGTTTATCAGTGGTATCCTGACTCTGAGTAGAGGCGCCTTACATTCTAGTGTGCAGTGCTTTTACATATTTATAGATTTATAAAGCAGAGTCTAAGAATGAACTATAATCACCCTGACAATTCCATCCTGCATACGGCACCTCCTGCTTCCAGAATGGATCACATCAGGTCTAGAATGAATGTGAAGGTACCTATATGGTAATCAAGACGACTTCTTCTTTCGGCTTTTCCCGGTTAGGGGTCACCACAGCGGATCACCATCCACTCATGATTGGCAGTGGAGTTTTACAGTGTTGAGTTGCCAGCTTGGTGCCCATCCTTCCACAGAAGGCACACACATGCACACACTCACACCTAGGGCCAATTTAGTGTGTCCAATCCACCTACAGCATGTCTTTGGGATGTGGGAGGAAACCGGAGCACCCGGAGGAAACCCACACAACCACAAGGAGGACATGCAGACTCCACACAGAAGGCACCCCAGCCGAATATTGAACCAGAGAACCTCTTGCTGTGAGGCAGCAATGCTAACCGCTGCACCACTGTGGCCGCCCTCACCACCGTGGCCGCCAAGACTAACCTTAGGTAAGTATTAATCAAATAGTATTTAGAGCATCTTGGAGAGTTCCCGGGGCAGTTAGAATACTCTTAAGCCTCTCCTTCCTTGACCAAAAACAGAGATTTCCTTTCCCTTTCTTTCCTTTGTTTTAAATCAGTACTAATAAAAGAAATTCAGCAAGCATAGGTAAACAGAAATAACATTCAGGAGTCCATCTTGTACATGAATCGCAATCCATTAAACACTAACATCACATTAGTAAACATTATAAAGACATATTAGAAATAATTTCCTAGCTCTTTATATTTTCTGATAAAGCAAAAAGTCAACAATAAGCTATTTTAACTAAAAGTATAAAGCATTTCAAATTTTCCTTGCATGTATGCATTTCTACTTACATTGTAGTGTCAATAGCTGTCTTTGAAATCTGTACAATACTTCACTTCTTCAAATCATTCCTTTTTCAATTCAGGTTTTGTTTTGTCAAAACGGCAACAATATTTCAAGGGCACAATTAATATTTAGACGGATGTTTCAAATAAATAACTTGTCAGTTGCCAATTGACTTAGATTAGAATGTATGTTTAGTGCAAATATAGCATGTTGCAAAAATATGTATTTTTTCGTGTGCTCTAGAGACTGTCATATGCAAGTGACATATATAATGTAGCATATATAGAGCAGATAGTTTATGGATTCAGGTTATTAAAGTAAATTATGTTTATTAAATCAGGCAGTTTCATTTAATTCACAAGTAATTTGGGGACATTTCAGTTGTGTTTCCAGGAATGTGTAGTCTAATGTGAGTAATTGAGTCCACTTTTCCTCATAAACATATGTCACAATTCATTAAACTAAGCAGAATCTAACATCTGTCTAATAATCATTATAAAGACAAAGAATAGTAATTTCCTAACTCTTCAAACTTTCTGATATCACAAAATGTTGACAGTAAGCTATTTTTACTGGAAGACTAAAACATTTCAATACTTCCTTGTGAATATACATTTTTACATATACTGTAGTGTCAAGAACTTTCTTTGAAATCTATGCATTACTTCACTTCTTTCAAGTCATTCATTTTACAGTTCAGATTATATTTTTTCAAAATGTCAATAGCATTTCAAGGGCACATTTAATATTTAAACTGATATTTTAAGTGAATAGCTAACAGTTACCAAGTGAGTTTGTACAGAGTGTGAGGTAACTGCAAAGATAACATGTTGCAAAAAGTAATGTGTATCTTTTCATGTGCACTAGAGACTGACAATTTCAAGAAACATATAAAATGTAACTTTTAGTGCAGACAGCTTGTGAAATCAGCATGTTAAATTGAATAATACTTTTTAATCAAGCTGATACATTTCCGTGCACGTGTAGTTTGGGAACATTTCAGTTGTGTTGGGAATATGTAATCCTATGAGGATAAATCATAAAATATATACAAATAATCCCATTATGTATTTATTTTACCTTGCTTAGGTTGTTTTTTATTTTAATAACTAAACATTACTTTTTCTTATTATTTCTTATCTGTGAGGCTAAATGCACTTTGTAGGTTCACAGTGTCCTTAGAAACTGCAAAAATTGTGTTTACTGTTGCTTTGGCAACGCAAATACAATGTGAAGAAAGCTTCACTTCTCTTAACCAACAGTACATTTTTCCCTCCTTTTTTATGTATTTGTTAATACTAAAAGGAAATAATTCAAAGGACATGTGTACATGGATGGAACATTTCAGAGGTAATCACAAACATGTCCCCAATCCCAATAAGCATAACAGTGACTATCATTAATCTAATAAATATTGTAATAACAATTAAGTTCGCTATTCCAATTAGTCTACCTTAAAACTAAATTATTTTAGACTATTACTTATCTATGTATAGATAGTGAGTTATTAAAGATATACAGACTATATTAGAATTGTAAATAGGAGAGAATTTAGAAAGGGAGACAAGATGCAGTTAAAATAAATAAAGAGAGAAGAGAGAAAGAAAAGAGAAACTTAAAGAGAAAATACACATATACTATGTATGTTGATTTACAGTATAAATATTTTATGTGCTATATAATCCTCCTTCTGTGAAAGTGATGTTCCACTCACCAGGCTAAACAAGGAGAAAGTTACTATCAGCTGCCTGTCAGGTGCCAGGATCCGCCACATAACGCATGCACACAGGATATTCCACAAGTAGTACAAATACGACACTTGGTGTGAATGACCCGAGACGTACCTCCCTGGACTACATGAAGAGACGTGGAGGAGGTCTCTGATCATGTAGCCCAGGCAGGTATGACCCTAGCCCTGAGAAGCATCCTGCCATCACCCAAAATGATACCACAGTACAAAGACAAAATGAGTGACTTCAACAATTGGCTAAGCTTCTGGTGTCATTCTAAGGGAATCCAATATTTGTCTGCCTGGGATGACATGATCGACTGACTACGATGCTTTGCCAGAGATGGCCTGCACCTGTAGCCCTTGGGATTCCGGATACTGGCTAAGGCTCTTGCCACCCCTATAGTGCCTTTTTTAGGCAAAGTTCAAATGACAAATTCACAAACTAGTACAAGCAAGCAAAATCTGAGGGTAATATTACTCAATGCTAGAAGTCTAAACCTCAAAATGCACTCACTCGAGGCACTCCTTAAAATGGAGAACATCAACATCTGTGCAGTGACAGAGACCTGGGTCAAATCTCCAGAGAGCACCCCTGCATTACCAAGCTATAATTCATACCACACCTTTCGGCCACCTAACCCGGAACGAAGCACTAAAGGTGGAGGCATGTCCATATTCATTAAGGATATTCACACCTCCAGGCTAGTTGCACAGCATAATGCATCCGAGATTATCCAAGTGCAACTAACTCTGGGCAAGACCGCAATCCAAATTGTAGCTTGCTACAGACCCCCTATCATGCCCCAGGATTCCCACTCCTCATTTCTTGATACACTGGAAAGTATTAGGGTACAACGCAACACCCTAATAATGGGTGATTTCCACTACCTCACCATTAACTGGGAAAACTACTCATGTACCAACACTTTTGCTCAACATTTTCTGGAATTCATAAATTCCAACGCCTTGGATCAACTTATTCACACCCCCCCCCCCACCAGGGGCAGCAATATCTTACACCTGGTCATTACCAACATGGGCAACCGGTGTTCCACACCAGAGTTCAATTCTTTGTTGGTCAGATCCGACCACAAACTAATCACCCTAGACATCCACATCCCGCCCCCACCCCCAATTAGGGAAACCACCATAAAAAACTACTCCAAAGCCAACTTCACACTTCTTAAGACAGAAATGGCAAACTTCATGACACCCATGCAGATGGACAATAGAGGTATGACTGCTGGATCCTACACAAATGCACTTTATAAGCACTTACATGAGTGCATGGATCATGTTATCCCTAATAGAACCAAGATGCTATCCTCCAAAAAAAGGAAGCCAAACTGGTGGTCCTCTGCCATAAACAAACTCTACAACAGAAGAAAGAAACTATTGCAAAAAAGAGTAAAATCCTATGACTGGAGGAACTCCCTGGTCAACCTCAATAAGAAGCTGAGATCCCTCATAAAATCCTCCAAGGCTAGTTATGAAAACAAAATTGCCACTGACTCTAAAGACAACCACAAAGCATTCTATAGCTATGTCAAGAATCTCAATGGCAACACTCAGATCTGCTCCGAGTTACAGCACAATGGCACTAAATATACAGAACCAACTGATATTGCCAACATCCTGGCAGATTTGCCCTCCCCCTAGAGGGCCCATCTCTATACCAGAAGAATGCAAAGTTCCTGTAATCACATCTGCACAGGTAAAATCACACTCTCCAAAGCCAAGAACACAGCATCCATGGGACCTGACAATATCCCAGGCTGCATTCTAAATGAACTACAGAATGAACTGGCACCCTACCGAAGTACCATGTTCAATCATAGCCTCACCTCAGACTTTGTGCCCACTGAATGGTGCACCACAATGGTTATAACACTCCACAAAGGAAGAGCCATGACGGACCCTGGGAACAATCCCCATGTCACAAGATGGGTTGCCAAATGGCTCATGGACAGAAACCACACTGTGAAAGTAGCAGACTCCAAATCCGACTTCAGACCAGTGACAAGTGGAGTACCACAGGGTTCAGTCCTGGGTCCTCTCATGTTTGGTATCGACTTCTCTGAAGTATAGGCCAACACAGACGGTCTTTGGCTAACAAAGTTTGCAGATAACTGCAAACTAGGAACCATAATCGAAACTCCTAACGATGTGGACATACTACAAAAGGGCCTGAGACAGATGCCTGGTGTCAAAGCCATGGCCTGAAGCTCAATGTCAAAAAGTGTATTGTCATCCCCTTTGGTAAAAACTCTGTACCCATGAACTACCGCATAGCTGGTAGTCTACTTAATGCTGAAAATATGATAAGAGACCTTGGGACACAGGTGGACAGTAGTCTCTCCTTTGATGATCACATTGCCACAGTGGTCAGGAAATCCTTCTACATGGCTCACCTCATCACAAAAGGTTTCTCATCCAGAAAAAAAGAGGTCATTGTTCCCCTCTACTCATCACTCATTAGACCCATTATAGAGTACAATGCCCCTTTTGGTATGTACCTCACAAACCATCTACAACTGGAAAGGCCACAGAAATACCTCACAAAGAGGATTACTGGCCTCAAACAGATGCCCTACGCAGACCATCTCAAAATACTCCAGCTTTACTCCTTCTCATATCGCCTACTCAGAGGTGATCTCTGCCTAACATACAAAGCTATGTCAAACCCAGAGCTGTTGGACATGCTCCACTTAAAGAAATCCCAATCCCTCTGAGCTACACGCTCTAGTGACCTAAACCTTGTCACCACAATAATCAGAACATACTGGAGGGATAGATTCCTGTCCCAGAGACTTCCCATACTCTGGAACAGACTACCTATCTTTGTCAAACAAAGCTCCTTATTATCACTCTTCAAGAAAAATCTTGACGATCGGATGGGAAATAGGAAATTCACCCCAGGGATCACTTCTGTGGCTCTGCTCAACAGGGGCACAGGAAAATAATTTTCTTGGGTGGCGAAAGCCAGGGCACATTTTTGGCTAGGTTTATATAGGCCCTAGGGCCAATAGCCTAGTACCTACCTATGAACCTATAAGAAAAGTACCCTGTTTTTCATACCTGAGGTAATGTGAAAACTCTCATGTGTCATCTATTTTCAAAAAAAATATAGATAATGATTCCAGTAGTTAAGTTACCTTTGTTTTAAAATTCCAAGCAGTAAAATTGATCCTTTAAAGTAATGTTAAAACAATTCATATCATAGTAGATGCTTTGAGAGATGTGGCTGTAACAGTATCAGCCTTGTGCTTCTTCTTTTTGACATCTGTCCAGACATTTGTTTCTTTTATTCTCTTGAGAGAAGGTGACATCCAATCCATATCTTCTTGTAAAGTAATCACATTATTAGTTTTAATAAATGAAGAGGCTTCCTCTAAGTCAATAAAAGTCTTCATCTCATTGGCATACAGTATTCTTATCTTAGCTGGATTTGCAAGTTGTGCCTTGATGTTATTTTGTTTCAAAAACTTTATCATTGGCCACACTTTTTTCCTTTGTTCCATTATTCTAGATGAATAGTCATTAGATGAATAGTCATTATCAAATATTATCAGGCTTTGTTTATACTTTAGAGGTGCCTTCCTCCAAGCAGATCTTAAAATCAGTTCCTTGTCCAAGTATGAAAGAAATTTGATAATTATTGACCTAGGAGGAGAGTTTGAGTTAGTGTCAGGCTTCCCAAGAGCTCTGTGTGCCCTTTCAATGTCAAAGGAAACTCCTTTTAAATTTAAAAAGTCAGGGATCCAGCTTGATAAAAAGGAAATAATATCCTCATCTTCTGTGTTTTCAGGTAATCTGAAAATCCTGATGTTATTTTGCCTCTCTCTATTTTCCAAGTCATCTACTTTATTAACCAACCAAGTGTTTCGTTTAAGAAGCAGTTCTTTCTGTGTTTCCTCATCCTTAAGTCTGCTTTCTAAGTCATTTAGAGAAACCTCTATTCCTATTATCCTTGTCTGGTGTTGTAGCATTTCCTTGAGGCTGTCAGCCTGTTTTTGACTGCTTGTTTTAAGATTTTCTAGGTTCTCTTTAAAATCACCCATCTTCAAAGACAACTCCTGCAGGGTAGATGCCATCTGTTGTAGTTCCTTCTTTAAGGAAGCATCCTGGTGATAATTCTTTGAGTTGCTCATTTTAACAAGTGAATACATCTCCAAGCTTTTTGACAGGAAATGATTTGTAAAACTTCACCAAAGTTTCTAATTATGTAAATTAGTCCTTCATCTATAAGACTGTATACTTTGAATAAAAAAAAAGAATATTTTTTCCTGTCTTATTTAACTAGTTATATGGAGCTTTAAAATACTGCTGCTTTCAGTTAGCCATTCAGGCTCCACACCCACCCCCCAAAGGTTCTGATGGTAGTCCTACACCATTATTAATATGCACACCTAAGCTCAATCTTTCAGACATTTGTACATTTTGCATAGACATGGGGCAAATTCAATTAACAGGCATTTGTGGGCATCACTAAAATTATGAGAATCAGTATTTTCTCTGAGTTGTACACAACAGCCTGTTTTGCCAGTAGAGAGAGGTTTAGTGGTGTCCAACATCCTTGGCTCCTCTTGGACCACTATGTCCTAATGCTGAATCCATCAACAACATGCCTCAGTTACTTTTTACTTGCTGTACAATGTAAACTAGCATTTATAATCAAGATGTAACTTGATATTTTTGGGTCACATCTCATGGTAGCTATTACATGAGGTGAGGTGTTTTTTTTAAACTGGTGTAATGGCTGACATTTGTTACAATATCAACTTTTAGAAGCTCATGCTGTAAGAAAGAGCACCAACTCTTTTGAATGCACCCTGGTTGCAGAAGCAAACTGCAGATTTTTCCTCTCCTACCACCCATCTGATTGTGCGAGTCATTTCTGCAAGAGTTCACTTACTTTCTCACCTTATCGCTACTGTGCCACCAGAACTGTACTGTTCTTAGAAATTTTAAATCTGGGATAATGATGAGTCAGTGTCCATGGCAAAATAATTCTTCTATAATATGAAGAAATTTGTGTCTAGGTTACTTCCACCACAAACCATTGACTTTGACATAATCTTGATCTGATATTACTGAAAATGAGGACCTCTGATTTGGTGGTGGAGTCAGTCTCATGGTTTCTTGGTGCATTTACTGTGGATCATTCTTAATTTAATCCACCTTGTCTTAAGTTGATGGTGCGTTTTCATCTTTCTAAAGTTCCATCTTGTTTTTAGGGATAGCATAAGAGATTCCAATGGTTTGTTGCTGGCTATAGTAGTTCACTGACCATTTGATTAATTTGACCTGCATCATGCATGTCATATGCCTTTTATGGTATGTGACATGACTGGGTTTTTAGTCTTGCTGCCTGTATCAGGTGGAAAAGGGTCTGGAAATTTCTTGGAGATATATGAGACTTTGGGATGGCAAGCTTACTCTGTAGGAATATTATGATCTCTACCAGTATGGATTTGCTTGTAAGAATTCAACAGTTGCTAACCAAAGATACATGCCATTTTGGGTAGTGATCAGTTTGTGCATTCTGGCCATTTTTTTCACCCTACATGTTGACATTATTTGTTTATTTATCTTTCATTGATCAGGTTAGTTCCATCTAATAAATAATTCCAACTCAGTACTTCATTGACAAGATTGCACTATATTCCCATTAGATTACTCAATGGTCAGCAACTTAAGAAAGTTTTCTAAGGGTGAGGATAACCTCACCAATGTTTTGACAACATTTTCAGTTCCAGCTATGATTAGTCCAGAGCTGTGATTCCAAACATGTGGTTTAAATATGTGGACTTGATTCCTGTCCCCCAGATTGGTTATATTCAGTATGTACATTCTGCAACCTGTTATTTCTTAGATCGTGAGATCTTTCTTGAGGTCTGTTATTTTTCTATCATTGCTTTAGGAGGCCTTGGTAATCCTGGTACTCAAGAAAGTATGTTTGGATCCTAGCACTTGATAACTACTGTCCAGTCTGAAACTTTCCTTTTTGTGAAAGGATGTCATAAAGGTTGCTTATGTGAAGACTGAACCATATTTGACAGCTAACATGGTCATGGACCATTGTCAGTCTGGTTTTGAACCTGTCACTGTATTGAGACAGCCATTATCAGGATATGTAATGGTCACCATATGAAAATAAATCATAAAAAATGCAATTGAGTCACAAAACCATTTACACCTTGCCAATATCCATCCTTATGCTATACCCCCTTCACAAGAAGACAAAGCAGGTCAGTCCTGGAGTAAATTTATTGACAACCATTAAGTCATCCAGGTTTAAAATGAAGAATGCTACAGTATCACTGTGCTTAATTTGCAGGTGAAGCTTGTTCCAGATATAGAGTAGGCATTGACTAATAAATTTGTCTGTTCAGCATGTTGTATTTATGAGTTGGTGGAGATTTAATTCCCTGGTTCTCATTTTAGTGGAGCTATATGAGATGAAAAAATACACGAGATAAAGGTGGATTGGGTCACTAATGGAATGTAATGAAAGGCATTGATCAGCATGCAAGAGCTTATAAAAAATGAGCAAAGGGATAGCTCTTCAAACCATACCCAGTAAACAGGGACTTTAGGCTAACAATCTTCTTTGTTAGGAACATCTGGAGCTTTTCTACTTGCTTGTGTCCAGAAATGTACATCCCAAGGGGGAGGGGTACGATACTCAATAATTGCTCTAATTAGGGCTGCATACAGAGGGATAATAACTACTGATCTGGAAGATGTCTTTAGATATTGTCTGTGATAAATATAATGATTTTCTTACTACTGCTTCTATATGGTGTTTAAAAGAGAGAGAATTATCAACCCAGGTCCAAGATCCCTGACTACATTAGCTGTAATGAACAGGTGTCAGGGATAATTGACAATAGTGCCCAACTTGCAATCATCTGCAAATTTAGTACCAAAGGTCCTGATTTCTGGTCTGGAGATCAAAGAAGTAGATGTTGAAAATGAGAGGGCCTTTGAGCTGACCACTAGTTACCTTCATACTTTCAATGCAGGCACCTGCCATTTTAACTACATGGGTCCTATCTTTTAGCCAGTTGGCTAGCCACCTAATCATGGGTGAATCAGCATTTAAGGAAAGTATCTTGTTTTGGATGTCAGCATGTGGCATAGTGTCAAATGCTTTGGCCAGATATCAAAAGACTGTGAGAACAACATGAATACTGTTAACAGATTATGTGACTTTCTTGAAAATGGTAACAAAACAGATTTGGTAGGGCTGTCCTTTGACAAATCCAAATTGATGTGATTCAAGCCTGACAAGTTTTTTTACATCATAGTTTACGAGGTCAGATATGATGCTTTCTATAGCTTTGCAAATCAGACTTGTCAGGCTAATAGGTCTATAATTTTCCTGAGTAAGTGGTAGGGCCACCCTTGTATAGGGGCATAATCATTGCAATTCACCATACTTTGGGGACACAACCTGTTGCTAAGCTTAGGTTAGACAATATAAGGAGAACATGTTTGGTGCTACTTATGTAGCATCCACATAAATTATCATATCTCATGAAGTAGTACTTTTGATATTATAGACCACCTTCATTACCTGTTCCTTTGTGACCCTTGGAGGAGTAAGGGAGCCCAGGGATTTGGGGAATTAAGATGACTGTTTCAGTAGTACACTAAATTTGTCTGCTACTACATTTGCTATGTCTTCTGGGTCTGAGTGGGTGTGCCATATTGTATAAGTTGTGAACACTGCTGAGTACTACTTCTTAGTATACTAATATAACTAAAGAAGGACTTATCCCTGATAGAGCCTTTTATTTCCGTACTAATAAGCCTTGATGTAATGAGGAATTTTAGATATTTTGTAAGATATTTCCTTACTAATAAGCCTTGATGTAATGAGGAATTTTAGATATTTTGTAAGATTTAATGTCTTTTTTTTTTCTCTTGTAATAGAATGCATTTAAGCTGGTGGATCACCAAGGTAGTTTATTCATAAGCTTCCCATTATATTTGACCCTAATAAGGATGTTAGTCAGGTGATATTACAAGCAAATTTGGATAGCTCATCGTAAAGATTTCGGAGATTTGCCCACATGAAATCTCTAAATTCAGAATTAATGACAGCAGTGGTTTTGGAAACTGAAAGAGAAGATTATAAGTTTATGATCAGACTTAGCCAGGGATGAAGCAACTATAAATATAGTGCATGTAGTTGCAGTATTAGTTAGGACCAGTTCAAGATTATTATGTTCTGTTAGTTTAACTAACACTTACAAATAATTATTTTTATTTATGAAGTGTAAGAATCTATAGTCATACCCAGATTTGAAAGCATAGGTCCTCCAGTTTATTGAGAGGTAGTTAACATCTCCTACTCTAAATGCATTTTTGATAACTGGTAGCTCCTTGAGTACACTTAGAAATCTCACATGGATGTCAGTAGACATGGATGATGCCTTGTAGCAGGATATATGTTAGAAATTTCTTTTGCTCAGGGAAAGTTAGAGTTCACAAAGTTCAGTTTGTGGGTCTCTGAAAAACTATCTGAAAATTGTCCTTGGCAAGTAGGGAAATACCACCAAGGTTTCAATTAGGCCTGAATGCATACTAGGCACAAAAGCAAGAAATTGAGGGAGTGCTATCTTTATAGTGAAACCAAGTCTCAGTAAGGACACAAACATGTATATCTTTAAGTTGCAGGAGAGCATTAAGATTTGTTTAAATCCATTTGTTGTAACAAATTCTGGTGCTGAGAAACGCCATGTAAATATGGTCCAGTTTAGGGCTTGGAATGGATAAACTGATAGCGGTTATGTTGATCTGTCCCTTAGCTAGGCTGAGTCTAAAACGGCACTAAAGAGGCAGTAAGGAGTTTAGCCAATATGTAGAAGCCATGGAAAGATAGGTGCTGGTTATTCTCTAAGAAGCAAGTTGGACTGTACATCATTTTGTCCCATGCTGATCCATACTGGACCCCCATAAAATGATGCCAGCTACTAAGCCAATTGTTGAAGTCACTCATCTTTTCTTTGCATATAGATATCATTCTCAGCAAAGTAATGATTCCCATTAAGAATGCCATCTTGCCCTCTTCGGAGACGTGCATGGTGAGATCCAACATATCTCTCTGCAATCTTTCAAGGTTATATTGCCTCAGGTTATTCACACTTACATGAACTACCACTAGGTCACAATCATATTTGTCTGTTGGGTGAGGCTTATTTATTATTATTATTTATATATTTATATTTGTTTACTGGGAAATTCCAACTGGACAAAGGTCCTTTTTCAGCGGAGACCCGGGGAGAAAAGCTCCACAGAAAGACATGGTAGATGGGAAAACAATAACAATAAAGGTATGTATACAGTTGAAGTGATCATGACATGGAGTAGTACAGGAGCAAAAATGGTACAATTGAGTAGCAAGCTCTAATTACAAACAGTGAAAAATAAGAAGCAACACACAGTGCTACAAATTTTCTAGACAGTGACTAGATAACAATAATAATAGACTGAAAGATAACTAAATCCTGGAAGGATTAACAAGCAGTGAGTAATCTTTAGCTCAGTTTTATAGTGATAGAGAGGATACTCTATCTAAATCTGGGAAAGGAGAGAAGGGTTGAAGGGGGGATTATTAGATGGGGTTTGGACAAGGACAAAGCCAGTGAGAAATTAGGTGAGATTTAAGGGCAGTCTTGAAAAGACTGCAGGAAGGAAGGGTAGTTATGACAATGGGAAGGTTGTTCCAGATCTTGGATATAGCGCAGGAAAAAAATGCTTCACCTGCTGAGTTTTTGGCTTTGGTGTCCTGGAGTAGATATTTGTTGCAGGAGCATAGTGGTCTAGAAGAGTGGTAGGGTTTAAGGATTGTATGGAGCGATGGGATACGTAGAGGGTGGTTTACTAGTTTATGAACAAAGGTGAGTTGAGTTTGGTGTAGGAGTTGTGGGAGTTCAAGCCAGTCAAGGTTTGCAAGGGAGACACAGTGGTGATGGCGGTAGAAGGCACCAGTGGCAAACTTTGAGATTTTATTGTAGCAGGCTTCGTGTTTGTGTAGGTCTGACTTCTAAGATTAGTAAGCATGGCTGATGCATAGAGTAGGGTGGAGATTAGTTGGGAATTGGTGATAGAGATTCTTGCTGGTTTGGTGAGGTATTGGTGGCTTCTATACAAGGCACCCATTTTGTGTGAATTTTTTTTATTGTTAGTGATATATGGGTGTCAAATTTGAGATTATTGTTTATCAGTACGCCAAGTAGTTTTGTGTGGGCAGTTGGTGAAATGGAGGTATTATCCTTGGCTTGAATAGTGGAATGTGGGGTGTTTGGGGTAGAATTGGAGGATTGGAAGATGAGGAGTTTGGTTTTATTTAAATTTAGGAGAAGCTGGGCATTAGATAGCCAGCTTTCAACTGAAGAGAAAGATTCTTGGGTGATCTGTTGGAGTTCTGTTAGAGTTGAGGCTGAGCAGATGAGGGTGGAATCATCTGTATACTGTATGAGGGAGGCATGTTTGGTGGCAATGTGCAGGTTGTTGGTGAAAAGGGAGAAAAGTAGGGGGACAAGGATGGAGCCTTGGGGAACCCCGAGAGTAACAGGGAGGTGAAGGGATAGCTTGTTATCCCAGATGACTGATTGCTGGCAGCCTTGTAGATAGCTGTGGAACCAGTTTGTGGCTGGTGTGGAGAAATAGAGGTCATATAGAGCAGAGAGTAGTAGATTGTGTGACACAATGTCAGAGGCTTTAGATAGATCCAGAAATACAGCAGAGGAGAGCATGCCATTGTTTTTATGATGGAGGATAGTGTTGGTGAAGAAGAAGAGAGCAGTTGTGCTGTGGTGTGGTCTGAAACCATGTTGAGTATTGGAGACAAGGTTATTGTTAAGGAGGAAATTGGAGACCGGTGAGTTGATGCATTTTTCAAGTATCTTGGAGAGGGGGGAGAGGATGACAATGAGGCGGTAGTTGGAGAAGTCAGATGAGGGGCCACCTTTGTGGAGAGGAATGATGCGTGATATTTTCCATAGCGTGGGTACATAGGATTCCGATATGGAGTAGTGGAGTAATATGGAAATAGGATAAGCTAGGACATCAGCTGCGATCTTTAGGTATTCAGTGGGCAGGCAGATTCCTTGTGATGTTATGGATGCCACGCAATAAAGTAAACTAATGTAACCCTGTTTTTTGTCCAGTCTTATGAGTATGGAGACAATGTGCCTGACAGTAGAGTCACAAGTTGCTAAGACACTACTGTTTTTACTCATAGAATCTGAGCTATTAGATAATTTTCAGTCTACTTCTTGGAGACCCTTTACTACATGTGAGCATGGTGCTGATGTGGTGATGGATATCTGCTTGGACCTCATCTTGGTATTCCTAGGATCTTTGGTAGTGACTTTTTTTTTTTTTGTCACCCTCAACCTCTACAATGTCTGAGGTTGATGTGTCATGGGTATATGTAGGCATACTGACTGTGTCCAAAACAGGGCAGGAGATGTTGAAGGTGCAACCTCAATGTCAAACTGACCCTCTGCACCCCCATACTGTGCCTCTTTACCATTGCCATCATCATCAATGGCTACTGATATGCTGATATCAGGTGACAGGAGCACCATAATGTCACTGGAAGGATCAGTCATGATAACAAGTAAGCAACAACAACAAAAACAAGAATAAACAATTATCAAAGCTATGTTATGTGAAACACATATTACAAATTAAAAGATGCTAATGCAACATATATCTACCATTTGGATATTAATAAAAATAAAGAAGGCGTGCTTACCATGTGCAGGTGGTTGAGCAATGGCAGTCCCAGATATCCCAGCATATAAAAAAAATGAAACAGAGATAAGTGTGATGATGTGAGGTGTTGTCAGCTGTGCCAGGAGAAGTGGGCAGTGGATGTGTGGCATGTATGGCATGTGTCAATGTGTCTAGCTAGAGGTTTGTAGAGAATTTCATGTCATTTGTGTATCAAACTGATTTGTATGGGTGCTTGTGCTAAAGATGTGTTTGTGGAGTTGCTTGTGTGGAAATGTGCCAGCAGTGGGTCTTGCTGGACAGGGGGTAGGTGTACCTGTATGTCAGACTGTATTGTGGCTGTTGACATGAATGTATTGTGGTGGGGGATGCTGCAGGAGAGGAGGTTAATCTCAGTCCAGGTAACTTTGAAGGGTGGTCTGAAACTGAATTTCTTGTTTTTGGGTCACGGAGATTGTGTCTTGCAAATCTGATTGCAGCCAGAGACAAAATGTCTGTGCGGGCCAGGACTGGGAATCCTACTGTGTTGTCCTTAGGGGTGGACTGATTGTTACCCTGGAAGGGTGGGAGTTTTGAGGTAGTTTTGTGTCTTCCAGATACTGTGTCACATCTTGGC
>NC_056727.1:278589124-278686624 GCF_019279795.1 Protopterus annectens
TGTGAGGAAAGATTATCATCCCTTTTGCCAGTATCACAGCCATCCATACATCAAAAAACAACACAGGACAAAGGTCAAAAATTGTTTCTGTTGCAGCTGTAATGTTAACTGATATTAAGTTACATATTGAGTACAGGTAACCTATTTTTTTAATCTGAACTGTGTCTTGTAAATGCTCTGCTGTTCTGGAGTTTGCACAGGTTATTTTTTTAATCTGAACTGTGTCTTGTAAATGCTCTGCTGTTCTGGAGTTTTAATGCACAGGTGGTGTTTGTTGAACATATGTTCATGCTGAAAACATAAAGTTGTGGAAACATCAGAAACTATACATTTTAACTACTTATTTCTAAAGGTTTCCTCTATTTCAGTACCTTTATTTTTATCTTCATAATTTGTGCAGCATTGGCATTGCACACTCTGAATTGGCAGTGGTCGCCAACAGTGAGCTACAATTCACTGCCTAAGGGAAAAAGTGAAAATTTTAATTTAGGCTGCCTTCTGGAGTAATTAAAAGTCCGGCAGTGGTATGCAGATGGCAGCACTCTGGATACTACTCACTGAAGAAGATGCACCTGTCAGGCATCTTTCCCTTTGGCACAAGGTGTATGTGTAGCGAGCTTAGAGAAAAGGAACAGCTGATGCAGGGTTTGTATCCATTAACTGATAATTTTACGGAGGGGGATCTGAATACATATTCACATACATTTTGGGATATCATTGTATTGTTTAAAACTCAACTATTCCCATTATTGATAAAAAAACATGTGAGCTGTTGTCTGCCTACTTTCACACTGTTTGGCATTAACTGCAGTTCTGGCAGTTTGTGCCAGATATTTGTGATTGTCAAGAAGGTATGAGAGTGATGAATGTGTAACTGTAATGCACTTCTTCCTTTTTTCATAGGTTCATTTTTTCATAGGTTCATAGGTTCATACTAGGCTATCTGCCCTAGGGCATTTATAAGCCTAGCCAGAGTTGTGTGGCTTTCACCACCCCTTAGGTTGAAGAATACTATACTCATTAGTTTGCCGTGCCTCTGTCCAGCAGTGATACAGAGATGATCCCCGGGGTAAACCTACGATCTCCCATCCACTGGTCAAGATTCCTCTTGAACAGAGCCAGCGAGGTGCTCTGTCTCACATGGACCGGGATTCTGTTCCACAGCATAGGGAGTCTCTGGGTGATGAATCTGTCCCTCCAGCACGTCCTAGTTATATCCGTGTTGAGGTTTAAGTCTCTTGCTCTTGTGGCTCTGGTGGATTTGTTTTTTTGAGGTGGAGCATGTCCATTAATTCCGGGTTGGACATGGCCTTGTAGGTCAGGCACAGGTCACCTCTGAGCAGATGGTATGCGACTGAATAGAGCTGGAGTTTCTTCAGTCGGGCAGCATATGGCATATTTTTGAGCCCCTTTATCCTTTTGGTGAGGAATTATTGGGGTCTTTCCAATTGCTGCAGGTGTCGGGTAAGATACATTCCGAATGGGACATTGTACTCAATCATTGGTCTGATAAGTGAAGAGTACAGGGGAACAATGACCTTCCTTGATCTGGATGTGAATCCCTTCATAATCAGGTGGGCAATGTAGAAGGTCCTCCTAACCACTTTGGCAATGCGAGTGTCAAAAGAAAGGTTACGGTCAACTTGGGTCCCCAGGTCCCTGATAACCTCTTCTGTGCTTAATGGATTGCCACCTATGTGGTAACTTGGGGTTACCTTGTTTTTACCAAAGGGTATGACTATACATTTTTTGGCGTTTAGCTTAAGGCCATGGCTCTGGCACCAGTTATCCATTTCTATGAGACCTCTCTGAAGGATATCTGTGTCTGATTGATTTTCAACTATGACGCCCAGTTTGCAGTCATCTGCAAACTTTGTCAGCCACAATCCTCCTATGTTTGTCTGCACTTCTGAAAAGTAGATGCCGAACAAAAGGGGGCCCAGGACTGAGCCCTGTGGGACACCGCTTGTGACCGGCTTGGAGTCTGACATGGCACCAGCAACTCTAACCCTGTGGGTTCTGTCCTTGAGCCAGTTTGCAACCCATCTTGTGACATATGGGTTTACATTTAAGCTGGTGAGCTTTTCTATGATACCTGAGTGGGGTATTGTGTCAAAAGCTTTTGCAAGGCCAAGGTAGGCTGTGTGAACTGCCTTACCCTCATCAATGGCCTTGGTGACTGTTTCAAAAAAGTCGACCAAGTTCAAGAGGCATGATCTGCCCTTGACAAAGCCGAATTGGATTGAATTGGGTAGGATCCAATGTCTGTAGGTCCCCTAT
Source organism: Protopterus annectens (assembly GCF_019279795.1). Lineage (NCBI taxonomy): Eukaryota > Metazoa > Chordata > Ceratodontiformes > Protopteridae > Protopterus > Protopterus annectens. The sequence goes on from NC_056727.1 coordinate 278,591,405, forward strand.
GTCTTTATTTATGAGTTCCATTATGATCCTCTCCATAGCTTTGCAGACAAGGCTTGTTAAGCTTATGGGGCGGTAATTACCAGGGTCCGTAGAAGCACTGCCTTTGTGGAGTGGGACCACAGTTGCCGTACGCCACTCTTTGGGTACGTATCCTGTGGTAAGGCTAAGATTAAACAGCAGCCTTATGTGTGGGTTTAGTTCCTCATTGAGTTCGTGTAGCACACAGCCGGGGACACCATTCGGTCCCATTGATGCTGTGTTTAGCTTTAGAGAGAGCAGCTCTCACCTGGGCATTTGAGGTGATTGGGAGGCTACACTCTGCTGGGATAGATATTTCTCCTTTTGGGGGGGGGGGAGATTTTCACTGAACCTGTCTGCCAGTATGTTTGCAATGTCTGTGGGTTCAGTGATTTTTGTATCATTTTGGACTAATTCTGAGCATATCTGGGAGTTTCCACCCAGATTTCTAACATAGTTAAAGAAGGCCTTATGATTGTCTTTTGAGTCCTTGGTGATTTTTCTCTCAAAGTTGGCCTTGGATGATTTTATGAGTGATCGTAGTATTTTACTAGTATTGATCAGGGATGTCTTCCCTTTCAGGGATTTTGCTCTATCTTGTAGTAGCTTTCTCCTCTTGTTGTAAAGTTTGTTTATGGCTGGGGTCCACCAGATCGGGTGCTTGCCTTTGGTGGAAAGGGTCTTGATTTTATTTGGGATTGCTTGATCCATGCAATCCTGGAGGTGCTCGTAGAAAGCATTTGTAAGGGATTCAGCAGCGTGGGTTGTGGTTTCCAATGGCTCAGTGGCCTTGAAGTATACCACACCAGTCTTAAGAAGTGTGAAGTTGGCTTTTGAGAAGTTCTTCACTGTGGTCTTTTTTGTTGGGGTGTGGGCAGGATGTAAATCTCCACTGAGATTAGTTTATGGTCTGATATCACCAATGAGGGATATACTTCTGGCATGGAGCATTTTGTCCCCATGTTTGTGATGATCAGGTCTAGTATATTTTCACCTCTTGTGGGAATGGTGACAAGTTGTTCCATAGCATTTGAGTTTATGAACTCCAGGAACCTTTGGGCTAGGGTAATGTTCCCAGTCTATGTTTGGGTAGTTGAAGTCACCCAATATGATGGTGTTTGGAGAGACATTTGTATTCTCCAGTGTCTTCAGGAAGGCTGTATAGGGTTCCTGAGTTTGAGAAGGTGGCCTGTAACATGCTACAAACTGTAGAGCAGTTTTGCCTATGGTTAATTGCACCTGAATGGTCTCTGATGCTTCGTGAGTTGCCACCAGCCTGGAGGTGTGGGTATCCTTGATGAATATGGATACACCCCCTCCTTTTGTGGTACGGTCCGGGTTATGGGGCCGGAACGCATGATATGAGGTAAAACCTGATAGTGCCGGGGTGCTCTCAGGAGCCTTGAACCAGGTTTCAGTCACAGCACAGACATCGATGTTCTCCATACTGAGGAGGGCTTCGAGGGCGTGCATCTTGAGATTTAGACTTCTGGCATTGAGCAGCATTACCCTTAGTTTTTTTTCCATTATTGTTTTCTAGGGCTAGGTATACACTATGCTTGAATTATGTTTTCCTTTCAGCTATCCTCTATCTATGTTTTATTTTTAATAACATTTTTTTGCATTTGTTCTCTGCTTGGCAACATGCAAACATAGTTCACTTCCTAAGGAAAAGAGTGAAATACTTAATTTAGGCTGCCATCTGTAGGGCAAACCAGTCTGCCACTGGTGTATGGCCATCAGCACTCCAGATAGTACTTGGTGAATAAGTTCTACCTCTCAGCTAACTATCCCTGTGGCACAATGTATAACCAAAGGAGAAATAAGACAGGTGATGAAGTTTTTGAAACCAGTTAATTGGTAATGTTACAGTGTGGGGTTTGATTACATATTTACACACATTTTGTTAGATCACTGTGTTATTGTGTAAAACTCAACTATTCTCAGACTTGCTAACAGCATGTGAGATGTTGTCTCTCTACTTTCACATTGTTTGACATTAACTACAAATCTGATAATGTGTGCCACAAATTTCCTTTCTGATGTTGCAAGGAGATGTGAGAAGGATGAATGTGTCACATGAATGTGTCAACTGAATGCATTTCTTGTTCTGCTCATTAATTGAATTCATTTTCCTGTCAGCTTTTTTCTCTGTCACATTTTTAATGCCATTTGAATTTGCACTCTGCTATGGTAGTGTGCAAACATGGTTTACCGCCTATGGAAAAATTGAAAAAATTAATTTAGGCTGCCTTTTTTTAGAGCAAACAAGGGCAGCAGTAATGCACAACTGTCAGCACTCTAGATAACACTCTGGACAGTACTCGAACAAATTCACTAAGTCAGGTAACTTCCTGTGGCACAAGGTGTAACTGCACTGATCATGAACAGTGAAGACACCTGCTGCAAGGTTAGAACACTGTTGCCAGATACTTTTATAGAGGAGGTCAGAATGCCATTTGTCACAACATTTTGATTGGGAATGTTACAGTAAATGTACACTAGTATCATAACCATGTTTTGCAAGAAATGTATCATCACTGCTTGTTAAAGAAGCCCAATATAATATGTGTGTAAATTATGTTGAACATGACAGTGATGACATTTAATGTAGAATGCACATGCATAGGTCTGATGTGCACAGTATTATTGTTCTAATTATTGAGTTTTGTAAACACGTTTTTATGATAGTATGTCTTATAATGTATGTATGCAACCTAAACCACCATGTATTGCTTAGGTCATGCATCTGCATGCATCAGAAATGTATTTACAACACAAACTTCCTTTTACATAGAAATGCATTCCCATGACTAGGTAAAGTCACAGACATACAAGCATCACTTAAGTATGTGTACATCCAGTCTTAAATTACTATACCTGCTATAGCTGTGCTAGAAAGGCTCACCCAGACTCTGCTACAGTTTGCTGTAAGGGAAAGGTTAGTTTGCTTTTTATTTGTTGTATTTTATATTACTTTATTGCCTTTTTCTATTTTAAATACTGTGATTTGTTTTCTTTATCTTGAGTTTTACTTGTATTCTGCTTTTAACTGCATATTAAAACTTGAAAAGAGACCACAGTTCTGTCTCTTGTGAGTCAGGCAGATATTTTTTCCCCACCCTTCCACCCGGTTACTGTTGTGCTCTTAAACACCACTGTCTTTCTAGAAGCCTGCTCCTTATGTTAATTTGACCATCTATCTCATTTTCTCTCTGCTTTTACTGGCTTGTGTGAGTAAGGGCAAAATTATCATTTAGTGAAATCACTCCCCTTTAACTCATTTACTGTATTCCATAGTACCAGAATACAAAAGTGACCACCCCCTTTCAATCTATCTTGCTGTTTTAAAAATAGTGACTCTACACTAAAACTTAACTTTTTAGACAGGTAAAACTTAAGTTACCTACTTTCATGTCTAACTCCTCTAGTGCACACTGCAGTGTTTAGGATAAACCATTTCTTTTCATCTTACCTTTAAGCATCCCTTTGACTAGCATGTGCTCTAAAACATGCTGGAAAGCACTAGGAAGCCTTAAACTGATACAAGCACTCAACTCACCTTGTTAATAAGGAGAAATTAAGTGTAGGTACTAAACAGCCTATAATTGCAAAGTACCTTGCTAAGGTAAGGGAAAACAGCTCTTGTACTTTACAAAAAAAAAGCACCAAACCAAGCATGTCCAAGGATCAGCTTCCAGTGATTTCTCCTGTCCATCTCGTGAATCTGAGCATACTGGGGCAATACAGCAATTGCCTCATGTACACAGACAACCCTCTTTTCCTACCACCCAACACTACAACCTGCAAGAGATGCACTTACATAGCCAAATTGGAGGCAAAGCTCTCTCATAGGTAGGTAGGTACTAGGCTATCAGCCCTGGGGCCTATACAAGCCCAGCCAAAAAGGTACCCTGGCTTTTGCCACCCAAGAAAACGATTTTCCTGTGCCACTGTCTAGCAGAGCCACAGAGGTGATCCCCGGGGTGAATTTCCTATTTCCTATCCAATCATCAAGATTTTTCTTGAAGAGTGCTAACGAGGAGCTTTGTTTGAAAATGAAAGGTAGTTTATTCCAGAGTATGGGAAGTCTCTGGGACAGGAATCTATCCCTCCGGTATGTTCTGTTTATTGTGGTGACAAGGTTTAGGTCCCTAGAGCGTGTAGCTTGGAGGGATTGGGATTTATTTAAGTGGAGCATGTCCAACAGCTCTGGGTTTGACATAGCTTTGTATGTTAGGCAGAGATCACCTCTGAGTAGGCGATATGAGTAAAGCTGGAGTTTTTTGAAACTGTCTGTGTAGGGCATCTGTTTGAGGCCAGTAATCCTCTTTGTGAGGAATTTTTGTGGCCTTTTCCAGTTGTTGTAGATGTCTTGTGAGGTACATACCAAAAGTGGCATTGTACTCTATAATGGGTCTAATGGGTCTAATGAGTGATGAGTAGAGGGGAACAATGACCTCTTTTTCTGGATGAGAAAGGTTTTGTGATGAGGTGTGCCACATAGGATTTCCTGACTACTGTGGCAATGTGATTATCAAAGGAGAGACTACTGTCCACCTGTGTCCCAAGGTCTCTTATCACACTTTTGGTGTTAAGTATACTACCGCCTATGTTGTAGTTCATGGGTACAGAGTTTTTACCAAAGGGGATGACAATGCACTTTTTTGGCATTGAGCTTGAGGCCATGGCTTTGACACCAGGCATCTGTCTCAGTGAGGCCCTTTTCTAGGCTGTCCACATTGTTAGGAGTTTCAATTATGGCTCCTAGTTTGCAGTCATCTGCGAGCTTCATTAGCCAAAGACCTTCTGTGTTTGCCTGTACTTCAGAGAAGTAGATACCAAACAGGAGAGGACCCAGGACTGAACCCTGTGGTACTCCACTTGTCACTGGTCTGAAGTCGGATTTGGAGTCTGCTACTTTCACAGTGTGGGTTCTGTCAGTGAGCCAGTTGGCAACCCATCTTGTGACAGAGATTTATACCTAGTTTAGTGAGTTTATCTATAATTCCAGAGTGGGGGATGATGTCAAAAGCCTTGGCAAGATTTAGATAGGCTGTGTGAACCACCTTACACTTGTCTACGGTTTTGGTGACTGCTTCAAAGAAGTCTATCAGGTTTAGGAGACATGATCTGCCTTTTACAAACCCGAACTGGGTGGGATCCAGAGTTTGGAGATTACCAATGTCTTTGTTTATAAGTTCCATGATGATACATTCCATGGCCTTGCAGACCAGGATTGTCAGGCTAATGGGGTGGTAGTTCTCAGGGTCCGTGGTGGCTCCCCCCTTGTGGAGTTGGATAACCGTTGCTGTGCACCATTCAGCAGGCACAAAGCCTGAGGTGAGGCTATGACTGAACATGGTAATTAGGTGAGGTGCCAGTTTGTTCTGTAGTTCATGTAGAACGCAGCCTGGGATGTTGTCCGGTCCCATGGATGCTGTGTTCTTGGCTTTGAAGAGTATGGTTTTTACCTGTGCAGCCATGAATACAGGAACTTTGCATTGTTCTGGTATAGAGATGGGCTCTTTAGGGGGTGAGAGGGGGGTAAAGTTAGCACTGAACTTATCTGCCAGAAATTTGGCAATATCAGTTGGGTCTGTATATTTAGTGCCATTGTACTGTAACTCAGAGCAGATCTGAGTGTTGCCATTCAGATTCTTGACATAGCTATAGAATGCTTTGTGGTTGTCTTTAGAATCAGTGGCAATTTTGTTTTCATAACTAGCTTTGGAGGATTTTATCAGAGATTGCAGCTTCTTACTGAGGCTGACCAGGGAGCTCCTCCACTCATTGGATTTTACTCTCTTTTGCAAGAGTTTCTTCCTTGTTGTACAGTTTGTTTATGGCAGGGGGCCACCAGATTGGCTTCCTTTTTTTGGAGGATAGCATATTGGTTCCGTTTGGGATAGCATGATCCATGCACTCATGTAAGGGCTTATAAAGTGCAATTGTGTAGGATTCAGTAGTCGTAACTGTATTGTTCATCTGCATGGGTGTCATGAAGTTCACCACTTCTGTCTTAAGAAGCATGAAGTTGGCTTTGGAGAAATTTTTTACCATTGTTTCCTTAATGGGGGGGTAGATGCAGGATGTGGATATCTAGGGTAATTCGCTTATGGTCGGATCGGACCAATGAGGCATTGACTTCAGGTGTGGAACACCGGTCACTCATATTGGTAATGACTAGATCTAGGATATTGTTGCCTCTGGTGAGGGTGTGGATAAGTTGATCCAGGGCATTGGAGTTTATGAATTCCAGAAAGCGTTGAGTGAAGGAGTTGGTACATGAGTAGTTTTCCCAGTTAATGGTGGGGTAGTTGAAATCGCCCATTATTAGAGTGTTTGGTTGAACCATAATATTTTCCAGTACATCAAGAAAAGAGGAGTGGGAATCCTGGGGCATGGTGGGTGATCTGTAGCAAGCTACAATTTAGACTGCAGTTTTGCCCAGAGTTAGTTGCATTTGAATAACCTCGGCTGCATTATGCTGAGCAACTAGCCTGGAGGTGTGGATATCCTTAATGAATATGGATACACCTCTGCCTTTGGTGTTCTGGTCCAGGTTACATGGCCGAAAGTGTGGTACGAGTTATAGCCTGGTAGTGCAGGGGTGCTCTCTGGAGCCTTGAACCAGGTCTCGGTCACTGCACAGATATCGATGTTCTCCATTTTAAGGAGTGCCTCGAGTGAGTGCATTTTGAGATTTAGACTTCTGGCATTGAGTAGCATCACCCTCAGTTTTTGCTTGCCTGTTCCTGTTACAGTGGTGAATTTGTCATTTGAACCTTGCCTAAAAAAAGGCACTATAGGGGCAGTAAGAACCGTAGCCAGTATCCGGAATCCCAGGGGTGATAGGTGCAGGCCATCTCTGGCAAAGCATCATGGTCTGTCGACCATGTCATCTCAGGCAGACAGATACTGGATTCCTTTAGAATGGCACCAAAAGCTTAGCCAATTGTTGAAGTCAATCATTTTGTCCTTGTACTGCAGCATCATTCTGGGTGATGGCATAATGCTACTCAGGGCTAGGGTCATACCTGCCTTGGCTACAAGATCGGAGAGCTCTTCCATGTTTCTTTTCATGTAGTTCAGGGAGGTACGTCTCAGGTCATTCACACCAACATGGACAATGGCAGAGTCATATTTGTACTTGTTGTGGAGTGACCTGAGTGCGTGGGTTATGTGGCAGACCCTGGCACCCGACAGCCAGCTGACAATAACCTTCTCCTTGTTTAGCCTGGTGAGTGGGACATCAGTTTGCCTGACTATAGGGTCGCCCCACCCAAGATTGTGCTAGACAGTCAAGAGGAGAAGGTTAACACCTGCACTACACCTTAAGCAAGACATAGCCCTTCTAAACCCACACCACCAATACCCTCACATAGCAACACTAAACTCTCATAAGTGGAGGCCCTTAACAGTAACCTGCCCAAGCAACAAGGACCGCCGAAGATGAAATGCAAACAAACACCAATCACAATCAAAGTGTCACAAAGCTCACAACACCAGTGTGCCACCCAACAACAGCCCCTAAGGCAAGACAACATACCCAACACTTTAGTCATAGGTGACGCAATAGTCAGGCACACTGATGACCCACTCACCAGGCTGAACAAGGAGAAAATTACTGTCAGCTGCCAGGATCTGCCACATAATGCATGCACTCAAGTCACGCCACAACAAGTACAAATATGACTCTATCATTGTCCATGTTGGAGTGAATGACTCGAGATGTACCTCCCTGGACTACATGAAAAGAAACATGGAAAAGCTCTCGGATCATGTGGCACAGGCATTTATGACCCTATCCCTGAGTAGCATCCTGCCTTCACCCAGAATGATACCACAGTATAAGGACAAAATGATTGACTTCAACAATTGGCTAAGCTTCTGGTGTCATTTAAAAGGAATCCAGCATCTCTCTGCCTGGGATGACATGATCGACAGACCACAATGTTTTGTCAGAGATGGTCTGCACCTGTTGCCCCTGGGATTCAGGTACTGGCTAAGGCTTTTGTCTCCCCTATAGTGCCTTTTTTAGGCAAAGTTCAAATGACAAAACCACCACCAAAACAGGTACAAGCATGCAAAATCTGAAGGTAATGCTACTCAATGCTAGAAGTCTAAACCTCAAAATGCACTCTCTCGAGGCACTCCTAAAAATGGAGAACATTGATATCTGTGCAGTAACTGAGACCTGGTTCAAGGGTCCAGACAGCACCCTTGCAATACCAGGCTACAACTCGTATCACACTTTTTGACCACCAAACCAGGACCAAAACACTAAAAGTGGAGGAGTGTCCATATTCACCAAGGATATCCACACCACCAGGCTAGTTGCCCAACACAATGTATCTGAAATTCTCCAGGTGTGACTAACACTAGGTAAGACTGCAATCCAAATTTTAGCTTGCTACAGATCCCCCACCATGCCCCAGGATTCTCACTACACCTTTCTAAACATACTGGGAAATATTAAGATACAACTAAACGCCCGAATACTGGGTGATTTCAACTACCCTGCAATTAACTGGGACAACTACTAGTGTACCAACACCTTTGTCCAATGGTTCTTGGAATTCATAAATTCCAATGCCCTGGATCAACTAATCCATAGTTCCACCAGGGGCTCCAATATCCTAGTCCTGGTCATTACCAACATAGGAAACCGATGCTCCATACCTATGGTCACCACCTGATTGGTAATGTCTGACCATAAGCTAATCACCCTTGATATCCACATCCGTCCCCCACCCCCCAGTAAAGAAACCTCCGTAAAAAAACTTCTCCAAAGACAACTTCATGCTTCTCAGGTCAGAAGAGGCAAACTTCATGACACCCATGCAGATGGGAACAGAAAGTTTGACTGCTGAATCCTACACTAAGGCACTGTACAAGCATATGCACTTGTGCATGAATCGTGCCATCCCAAATAGAACCAAGATGCTCTCCTCCAAAAAAAGGAAGCCGATCTGGTGGTCCCCTGCCATAATCAAACTTTACAACAAAAGAAAGAAACCGTTGCAGAAAAGAGGAAAATCCCAGGATGCAAAAAACTCCCTTACCAGCCTCAGTAAGAAGCTGAGATCTCTCTTAAAATCCTCCAAAGCTAGTTATGAAAATAAATATGCCAAAGATTCCAAAGACAACCATAAGGCATTCTATAGCTATGTCAAGAATCTAAATGGCAATGCTCAGATCTGCTCTGAGCTACAAAAGAATGGCATTAAATATACTGATCCCAAGGATATTGCCAATATCCTGGCAGATTGATTCAGTGCCAACTTCGCCCCCTTTCAGCTCCTAAAGGGCCCATGTCAATGCCAAAAGATTGCCAAATTTCGGTAATAATGGCCACAAAGGTAAAAAACTCACTCTCCAAAGCTAAAAATACAGCATCCATAGGACCAGATGACATCCTGGGCTGTGTACTACATGAACAACAAAATGAACTGGCACCTCACATAAGTGTCATGTTTAATCATAGCCTCACCTCAGGCTTCATGCCCACTGAGTGGTGCACAGCTACAGTTATCCCACTCCACAAGGGGGGGATCCACCTTGGATCCTGGGAACTACTGCCCCATCAGTCTGATGAGCCTGATCTGCAAGGCCATGAAATGCATTATCATGGAACTTACAAACAAAGACATTGGCAACCTTCAAACACTGGACCCCACCCAGTTTGGGTTCATGAATGGACGATCTTGTCTCCTGAACCTGACTGACTTCTTCAAATCAGTCTCCAGAGCTGTGGACGAGGGTGAGGTAGTCCACACAGCCTATCTGGACCTCACCAAAGCCTTCAACACCATCCACCAATCTGGAATCATAGATAAACTTACTAAGCTGGGCATTAAACCCTGCATCATTCAATGGGTTGCCAACTGGCTTACTGACAGAACCCACACTGTAAAAGTAGCCAACTCCAAATCCAGCTCCAGACAAGTGACAAGTGGAGTACCTCAGGGTTCAGTCCTGGGACCGCTCTTGTTTGGCATCTACTTCTCTAAAGTACAGGCCAACACTAAGGGACTCTGGCTAACAAAGTTCGCAGATGATTGCAAACTGGGAGCCATTATTGAATCTCCAAATGATGTGGATATTCTGCAAAAGGGCCTTACAGAAACAGATGCTTGGGGCCAGAGCCATGGGCTCAAGTTCAATGCCAAGAAATGTATAGTTATCTCCTTTGGGAAAAAAATATACCCATGAATTACCACATAGGTGGCAGTACACTAAACACCAAAAGGGACACAGGTGGACAGTGGTCTCACCTTCGATAACCACATCACCACAACAGTCAGGAAATCCTTCTATGTGGCACACCTCATCACTAAGGACTTTTCATCCAGAAAAAAGGAGGTCATTGTCCCACTGTACTCATCCCACATTAGACCCATTATAGAATACAACGCCCTGTTTGGTATGTACCTCTCAAGACATCTGCAACAACTGGAAATGCCACAGAAATACCCCACTAAAAGAATCACAGGCCTAAAGCAGATGCCCTATGCTGACAGTCTAAAAAAACTCCAACTATACTTTGTCACATATCATCTACTCAGAGGCGATCTCTGCTTAACATACAAGGCCATGTCAAACCCAGAGCTGTTGGACATGCTACACTTAAAGAAATCCCAATCCCTCAGAGCCACACACTCCAGGAATCTAAACCTTGTCATCACAATGAACAAAACATGCTGGAGGGATAGGTTCCTGACCAAGACACTCCCCAGACTCTCTAACAGACTCCCCATACATGTCAAGCAGAGCGCTTCTTTGGCCCTCTTGAAAAGGAACCTTGATGATTGGATGGGAGATAGGAAATTCACCCCGGGGATCACATCAGTTGCTCTGCTAGACAGGAGTCCAGGGAAGTAAATATTGTGGGAAGAAATAGCTAGGGAATTGTTATGGCTAGGCTTGTATAGACCCCAGTGCTGATAGCCTAGTACCAACCTATGAACCTCTAATTAGCATGTTAGTAAGTAAGTTCTCTTGTGGCAGTGACAATTAAATAACAAAATGTAACATTTTATAGGTTTTTTTTCTCATGGGTTAGATTCTTGCTTGATGCTGTTCTGTCTTACCACTCTCTAACTCCCAACATACCAATATATCAGAAGTCATACTAATTTTCCACCAAACAACAATGATCATACCCAACACCATAAAGCATATCAGTGTTTAACACTGAAGCATCACTCAATAGTTTTAGCATCACACATGGCCAAATCTCATTGCGATTTTTAACATCTGCTGTGCTTCTTGATGTATTCAATGCCAATGCACCTGGCAGCCATTGTTGTGCTTCCAGTTCTGCAAATGCATTTGACAAGGCCATGCATCTTTGCACACAAGCTATTTCATTGAAGATCTAAACTGGGTGTCAATTTAGACCCATATTTCTGGCTTGATTGCAAACATGGCTGGTGATGGTAGGGATGGTGTTCCATTTAGACCACAAAGGTAGGGTGTTGTGGAGTGCAGGGTTTTTGTGGCACTCCTTGTGAAAAGCTACAGCTGGATGCTACTGCAGGGGGCAATATATTGGATCTCAGTAAAAGGCTGTGACTTGGAATACCACAGCCAACGCAGTCTCCAGTGCAACTGGAGTGTAATGGGGAGCAATGTAGTTATCGCTACAATGACATGAATAGATGCAAGAGGGCCCTCCTTAGCCAATGAGAGGAGGAATTTAGGACTGCAAATACTCCTCAGCTGTGTAAGTATACAGAGTCAAAGAACACAAAAAGTTGCTTAAAAAGTTATTGTTTGCAAAGCAAGAGTTACTAGTGTAAATTTAAGAATGTCAAATACAGTAGTAAGACCATAGCTCAATACTTACTTTAATTTACTCAAGAAGTTTGCATAACACAATGTGATGATTTAAGTACAGCTAGGCAGCTTTCATGGAGAAGTTACTCATGAAACCAATAAAGCATATGTTAGTCTTTGATTAACTCATTTCACGTGTCTCTATAACATCAGTATTAGCCATGCAGGTAGCAGCCTGGTTTTGAAAATAGAGTAGGTATTACATTCCTAATGTGTGGTACCAGCCAGTTGTAGATTTTGGAATCAACTTTAGAAAATTTCTTTTCAGAAATGGTTACACCAAAGTTTGGCCCTTATTTGTTCAGTCCATCATTGTTTAATTATCTGAGGGGATATTTGGAAATTTCGAGTAACAAACATTTAGCTGGAGAAGTGTTTTAATCTTTGAATAAAAGTTTAAAAGTAAGGCATAAAAAGTGAGGTGTGGCATGTTCAATGGTAGACAGTCGCATATACTTTAAGGACAGGTAGTGGAGCACATTGTTACAACAACCAGAAGAGAATATGTAGATTGTGTTACCTGTGGGAAAATGATGTCCTGACTAGAATTTATGATACTAAAGGGAAAGACTATTCCAGTTTAAGGAAGAAAATGCTGTCGCTGAAAGCTTTTGGTGATCTGAAGGTAAATTTGATATCCTATAACAACATTTTACCCATTTGCACTCCTTGGTCAAATAATATCAAAACCGTGCCTAAGCAGAATGGGGGGGGGGGGGGGGGGCTAAAACATAGACTAAGGTGGTTGTGTGGACTTCCATTTTTGCAGAAGGTGTTTGTGCAGGGATACGGAGCTCTAGCATTTGTCTTGATTTTAGTTTGATTAGTTCCAAACAGCATGCTTGTGGATTTTGTTGTGTTAATAAATTATTAATATCAACCTCTTCCATAATTTGAGGAAGTTTCTCTGCAAGCCTGCATGAATGGAAGCAGAAGACCTTCCTGCTTATAAGGCTAGACTTGCTGAGGTAGATGAGTTTTGTTGGCTATTAATACGTATAAAATAAAGTGGCATAGAGGGATAAAGTCCTGATTGCAGCCCAGATGACCAAGGTTCAGTGAATGGCTTGGTTGCTTGATGGTGCAGGCAGGGAAGATCACTGTGTTCATTCTGGGAGGGGGAGGGTGCTCACTTGAAGCTTACTTGTGCTATTGGGTGGGCCAGGCAGACAAAGGGCGGAGCAGCACTGACACCCATTGCACAACCCACACAGGATGTTACTGGGTAGGCCGGGGTAGGAAAATAGTAGTAAAATACTACTCAGCTGCTGTATGAGGCTGCCTTAAGTTCCTCAGTCTCCTTACCAGCCCCAAGCATGGGTCAAAGTCAATCCAAGTGAAGCTAAGTTCAGTAGGTCAGGGTCTTTGGATAAGGAGAGGGCCTGGACGCAGCTATTGATCAATTGTGGGGAGGCAAAAAATGGTCAAAAAAGAAAAAAAAAGTAAATAACTAAAGGCCAGTCCCTATGTGATACCTGATTTGAAGGAACCCAAGTCAGATAGCATGATGCTTGGAGTGACTCCCAAAGTTATATTAATGAGGTAGTTTCTAAGCTGATGAAAATAAAATTAAAGTACCCAGCCTGCAAGGCTTAAAATAAAACCAATTTTTAATACACAAGGGAGCAAGGTAAAACAAAGCAAGCATTTTCACGGTTCTCACACCGCTTCATCAGACATTCTCAATACAGAAAGAAAGCAATAGCAATTAAATAAGATTACAAAGAAACAATCAAACAAATAAAAGATAAGCCTCTAATTAAAAGAAATATACTAGTGTTTCAAAGGGCCTGCCTTCAAAAAAGGTTTTAAAGTAAAAACACCATTGAGACCTGGAGGACTCTCTGCATTAAGAAGCAGTATCCATTTCTGTCCTGCTGCTTCTGTACGACTGGGTAAGTCACGGCCCCTCATATCTAAGTCTAAAACCTGAAGTACAAAAACTTTAAAAACATGTGTTACCCCATTTTCTAAAGTATGTAATGCCAAAGCATTACTTTCTTTTTTATTCCTAATGTCCCTTTGGTGCTCTAAAACCCTTTCTTTAAGGGATGTATTAGTCTTACCTATGTATAAAACATGGCATAACTGGCAGGAGGCAAAGTAAACAATGTCAGCTGTTTTACAATCAGCATAAAACCTAACATTAATGGTAAAACCTATGTTAGGATGTGTGTATGTTTGGGGGGTACTGACATATTTGCAAGCTGAACAATTCCTACAGGGAAAGGTGCCAGTCCTAGTAGACTCTAACCTATTGTTAACAGAGGAAGATCTATAACAAAGATGCTTCTTCAGGGAGAAGTCTGAGATGACAGCCTATATGATGAATGAAAGCATGTTATCTAAGGATGACCTATTAACCTTAAGAGGTTAATTAGTAAAGTACCTTTTACTGATGCAGATCTTATCTAAAACTTGACCATTTGATACAGGGGGTTAATTAAAAATGTCCTTTTTTTGAAAAATGCAACTAATGTACTGGTGTAGTTGCAAACAGAAAATGCTACAATTATTTTGCTGTTATATTAGCAGTGCAAGATGTAATAGGAATGATTTCCATTTAACTGTGACATTTAATATATGCACCTTGAAACATGTTGTATTGTGAAAGCTTCTGAATAGCTGAAAAAAACTGGGTTAGCCCTTCCAGATGCAATAATCAAGGGGATTATGTTTCAGTTAGCAGATTAACTTTTTCATACTATAAGTTTGCTATTTGATCATAATGTTTGAAATGTTTATAAATTCTTAATATATCAAGCAGATTGTTGGATCCTCAGCCATGGCGATTTGAGGTAATAAACATTTCCTGTACTTCAGTGAGCAAGACTGAATGGAGATTCCTGTTGGTTGAAGGGACTAAAAAGATAGTAAAAACTGCTTTATGGCAAAGACAGTAAAATGCCTGATCAGTGATAGACTGCAGACACAACTGAAAGGAGTGCAGGAAAAAGTGGGAGATAGAAAATCTAGACCAGGTTAGGAAGAACTGCTGGTTGGCTGAGAAGAGGCTAAGACAGGAGCTACAATAATCACAGGCACTCTACCAGCTTCTGGAAACTGAGTACATGGAACAAAGAAACTATATCAAGTTGCAAGGCAAAGACAGAAAGATAAAGAAGATACTCAGACACCCTTCATAAGGCATGCCAGCGACAACCTACTCAGCCTTCCACAGGACATCAAATACAGACGTTAGAAGGACTTCTAGCAGCTTATGAATGATTAAAAGCACACAGAAGCTGTAATGCCCAGGCACAACCTACAATGAAAGAAGAGGAGCAGTCCACAATAGAAGTAAGAACAGCACTAAGGAAAATGAAATCACGGAAAGCAGCAGAATCAAATGAGGTCACATCAGATATAATAAATATATTGGGTGAGATAGGAAAGAAGTGGTCCCTGACGGTACTCATAGCAGTGTGGAAAGAAAGGTGTATCCCAGATGACTGAAGAATAAGCATACTAGTGCCAGTGATCAAGAAGGGGACATTCACAACTGTAGGTAGTATAGAGGTATCAGACTCCTATCACACTGCATAGAAGTTCTCTAGAGGGTGACTGATAAATGAATATGCAGAGTAGTAGAATGTAAGATGGGAGATGTTTGGATTCAGATCAGGATGCAGCTCAGGTGACCCGATGTTTGCAGTGAGACAAATAGTTGAGAAGAAGCTACAGATGAGGAGATAGCTCAACTAGTCATTCCTAGACTTGAAGAAAGCATATGACAAGGTCCTAAGAAACCTGATTTGGAAAGTTCTGTGGTGGTTCAAAGTCCCAGAAACATTGGTAGAATTAGTGCAAGCTATGTGCAAGGTTCCAATGACTCAAGTACAGTGTTCGGTGTCACAGAGGTGTTTTCTAGTAGGACTAGGTATGTATCAGGGGTCATCTTTGAGCCCACTCTTTTTCATAATGGAGATTGACTACATTAACAAACAGATTTGCAGAGACAGATTAACAAAGTTGATAGATTATAATAATGAGATATTATAAGCAAACTCTGAACAACAACTTCAGTTCTACATTCCATTCCCCTATCCTTTGTTGAAGGCAAATGGGATGACGCTGAATACAGATTACAGTTGTAATGACAGCAAATGGGGGAAATTAGAAGAAGTTGAGAAGTGAGATAGAAAGGAAAATACTGGCACAGGTTAACAGCTTCAATTATCTGGGAGGGGTGGTGTAGGAAAAGATAAGTCTGAATGAGGAGGTCAAAGCTAGAATCATAGGGGCTGCAGCCAACTGGCACAGAGTGTTGGGGTAGTGTGTGACAGAAGAATGTCAAAGAACCTGGAAAGTAAGTTGTACAAAACAGTGGTGTGACCAATATTACAGTATGATGCAGAAACCTGAGCAGTGAAAGAGCAGTTGAGGAAGCTAAAGGTGATGTAAATTAAGTGCTTCAGATGGGTGGTAAGATGCACACTGTGGGACAGAAGAAGAAATGAGGGAATAAAATCATAAGCCAAAGTCTCTCTAATTGCAGGGGAAGTCAAAGAGAACAGATTACAATAGTTCAGTTACATACGAAAAAGAGCATAAGACAGTCTGTTGAAGATAATTTGTGACAGACAGGAAGAATGCAAGAGAAAATGAGGGCAGACAGTAAAGAGGTGGCTGAACTGCCTGTGAGAAAAGACCTACATCAGCCAGGCATGAGTTTCAAAGATGTAGGAGATGGCATTGAATATATATAGAGAAATACTGACAGTTGATATAACACACCAACCCCATGTAGAAAAATGAGAAAAAGGGTGTTGATGATGACGATGATGAAGAATGATGATAGATTGCAGTCAGAAATAACACTTATGTATTGCAGTGCTAAGTATTAGCCAGACTAGTCTATGCCATCAATCTTTGTGAAAATTCTAGATTTGAGTCTTGATCCAGCAAGAAATTGTATCTGCTACTGAGCCTTTTACCAAATTCCAGGTTTTGTAGTTTTTGGAGCAGTGAGTAAAGACAGCACTTGTCAGCTTGCCCTGCTCCTTGATAGAGAAGATGGAGTAAGTGATGGTGAAAATGTCAGTGAGTACATCAAAGCCATTATGGAAACCATACTGTATATGGTTTGTGAAACCTTGTTTTAAGATTCCCAAGAAGGTGATCACTTAAAAGTTTTTTTTAACATTTTGAGGCAGAGAGTCACAATGAGTCATAAGTCCTCTTGTGTTTATGAGTAGTGCTTTCAAGGAGAAGAGTAATGCCTGTGTGTTTGAACTTTTCTTGCACTCATAGCCTCCTAGGGCACCATTCTTCTAGGGGCACCTTTCTATGCTTAGTTATTTAGTTTTTACAGCAATGGAGCATGTGATTCCTTTGCTGTAATAATTGGTACATAAATAAATAAATAAATGTTTAAATGTCCCAAGGAACCCCTGTTTAAAGAGAACATGCCCACGGTTTGGTAGCCTCCCTGGGGGAAGGTACTTTAGTCAACATGACTATTAATGTCACATTGCACTTTAACATCATGGAAGTTTTACTCCATAACTCAGATAGAGCATAAAACCTGCAATGTTCAAATATAAAGTGAATAGTGGTTTGAGTGGGAGAGAGAGAAACTGAGTTGTTTGTTTATTGTGTTATTTATGTTTTTAAAGATGCTACTAGTGATGAGCTAGATATTTCATAGAGCATAGAAAGCAGAAGGATTGGGACAAAGCCAAAAATATTGAAGCCTAGGGCAAGGGGGACAAATGCCCAAAATTAGGAACACATTTCAAATATTACAATGATTTATTTGAAAACTTAAGTTAACACATTTTGCACATCAGTGCACATTTTGTGAATAATAAGTATGAAACTCTAATGTGTGGCATTATTGACTGACTGCAATCCTCAGTGGTTTACCAGGAAATCAATTTTTTTTATGAGGGACACAGCAAGAATTTAGTACAAAATCCAGAGTTGAGAACTGTAGTGTGGAGATTTTAAATAAAAAATGATGTGTGTGTATGTTTGTATGTGTGTATGTTTTATAGTAATTATTTATTTATTATTGTTAGATATTATCTGACGTATGCAGAGACAAAGTGGTTATAATTGTTACAGAGGTTGTGGAGGAAAATAACTAGCTGCTATTTATACTCATTATTCTGGCTTTGTAATTAACAGTGTGAAGTAAGTTGGAATACTTTAATGTGTGGCAACTGTTTGTGAGGAGCAAAGGTGAAATGCATCACTTAGCCATCATCTTATAACACAATCACTGTCTGATTTGTGCACAAAAGTTGCTGTAACTGCTGGATGGAGTAGGGGCAGTCTTGATGAAAGTAACAGATCCTGTTATTTGCTGAGTTTATACAGTGAATATCTGACTTTGCAAAACTAGAGTGAATTTATGTAAAGTCATTTTGATTGCTTAACTAGACCTTGGATATTCATAGGTAAAATAGATATAATTGCTGGGGCTGCCTGTGGAGAAAAAGACCAGCAGTCTGCTGTTTGCTCATATTTTGGCTTTATAGGTTCATAGGTCCATTGGTGATTGCTAGGCTAGGAACCCTAAAGGCCCCTTTAAAACATAGCCATGCTTTCCAGTTGTATTGGACAGAGTATGATGCCATAGGTTTTTATGGGGGAGTATATATAACTTGAGTATATAACATGGACATGAGTGATTAAGAATATACATGCTCTCTCTTTCCAATAAGACATAGGTACTAGACTATGGATACATTTTCGACTCACTATCCAATATACTTGAACAAGTGCAAGGAAGAACTCTGCTTCACATGGATGTTCCAGAGAAGATGTACTGTTCTGGACTGATGTAATTTGTGTAAAGCAATGTTTATGTGGAGCAAAGGTGAAATACTTTTCATTGCTATCCTCTGTTATCACAGCCTTGTGAACTGTACACAGAAGTGACTATAACTGCTTAGAGGGAGTTACCTAGATGAAAGCAGCTGACCTTAACATTTGCTCAATTTAAAAAGTCATCTCCCAAAAATATTATACATAAAATGAGGCCTGAATCATCTTGATCTTCATTGCTTCTGGTGGCCTGGTGTTCTCCACATCCTCAAGCCTGTAGAAGCAGATTTTGTCAGACAATCAGTAGTGGCCTGTGTCTTGAACACCACTTAGTCTAAAACTATCCCTCCTAAGAGATGTACACAGAAGATCACTGTAGTTTTATGTAGGGGGGGCAGGAGTAACTATATAATTATTTTTTAATTTCCCCCCCAAACCTCAATGGTCTGCGTAGCTCACTATATCTTATGCTGGGCTGTGGACAGTGTGGTCATTATTTCTTTAACTTTCATCACAAACTTCAGGGATGTGTACAAAGGGTCACTATAACTTGTGCAGTGAACCATCTAGGAGTAATAAGTTGAAACATTACTGTCATCATTAGTTTGTTGCTGCTTTGGTGGTGTAGAAAGATATATAAAGCCCTAACTACAACCCAGGTTCAACTAGTGACTCAGGCAATTAATAGAGTGGCAGAGATGGGCATTAATATGTCTGATGCAATGGTACCTAGCGGAGACTGGGAACTTTACTTGGAGGAAGCGTAGTCCAAAAAAAAAAGGAGGCGGCAACCAAGCATCTAAGCTAGTCAATTGTGAACCTACCTGTATGCCTGTAAAATAAGCAACGAGAATCCAAAGCCATGGGCATGCACTTCCCTGCTATCTTCACAGCTGGCCTGGTGGACATGGACATCCTGAAGCAATGCAGCAATCGCCAGATGTATGATAACAACCATCTAATCCTCAAACATAAGAATACAGTATGCAACAGATGTAGTTATACAATCTCACTGGTGTCAAGTATCCAGCTTACAAGAACCTATACTACCAAATAGGTTATTTTCAATAGCACACACATGACACCCACATCACTGAGTACAGAACAGTCACATAGACCCACATATACTGAGGCCCAGAAATGTAATCTTTCCAAACCACAAAGACCTCGCAGACACTGCAAATGCAAAAAACTCCTCAGCAATCTCAAGAGAACTCCACAAAAACAGCACTCAACAAGACACTTACTACTACAACCCATGGTGCTTCAACAACTAAGCCCATAGGGCATAAGAATATCCAACACAGAATTATGCTCATATGAGACTCCATAGTGAGACACCCAAATGTCTCACTCATAACGCTAAGCAAA
Source organism: Protopterus annectens (assembly GCF_019279795.1). Classification (NCBI taxonomy): domain Eukaryota; kingdom Metazoa; phylum Chordata; order Ceratodontiformes; family Protopteridae; genus Protopterus; species Protopterus annectens. The sequence goes on from NC_056727.1 coordinate 278,611,412, forward strand.
CAGAGGGTTAGCATTAGCTGCCTATTAAGGGACAGAAACCATCATATTACTCATGCACTCCTGTCACTTAACCCCAAGATCAAGTATGATTTAGTCATAGTCCATGTCCATATGGCGTTAACGATCTGAAATATACCTCCCTGGACTATATGAAGAGAGACATGACGGAGTTCACAAACTGTGTGTTCTATGCTGACATGAACCTAGAGCTAAAGTAAGAAATAATGTGAAGACAGAATATCTGGCTATACTGGTATAATATTTATTCCAAATCACAGCTCACAAGGGGGTTCAAGAATTTTCTAGCATGATCACACAGAATTCTAGAAAACAACTCTTTTTATACCTTAAAAGACAGTAGGTATAATATGAAGCACACATGGTATGATACAATTTTAACAACTCAATCAAAAAAACAAAAAACAAAGAAACTAGTGGTCTTAAAACTTCATTGATAATGAAACCTAGTGTTCCAAAGCAACAAGCCTTTATTCGTCACAGACAAGTGATCCTCAATAATCAATATCAGGTGAGGTTGGAACAAGACAGATTCCTATATTTGTTCACTTTTTAATTTTAAATGAAAGCTGAATCTGGTCATGTCTTGAACTTTGTTTATCATCTTACAGTCATACTTAATGAACTTTTGTACTTCAGAAAACTTCATACAGACACATTATGGCATAGGCCCCTCTGACATAGGTTCAAAGGTAAGTACTAGGCTATTGGCCCTAGGGTCTATATAAGCCTAGCCAAACAATACCCTGGCTTTTGCCACCCAAGAAAATTATGTTTATGTTGTTTATATTGTTGTTTCCTTAATATTATGTAGAAGTAGTCTATAAAGATATTTCTTCCCTTAATTTAGTAAAACAAGTGTAGAATTTGCTTAATTCAGAAAAGAATAATATGACAGCTGCTTTGCTGCCTGTTACAATAACAGGAAATGAATGCAACATTCCATTTCAGGCTGCAGTTAAGAGTATGCTGAAATACATCTCTAAGAGCTTACAATTAGAAAATATATAAAAAAAAATAAGAATTTATATTCATTATAACATGTTTTTCTAGTCCCATTACATTTCCCCTTTTACACCCCTTAAATGTCACCTTTGATCATAATACAGTTTAGGTTATCAACAACAGCATTATTGCAATTATCAAACAGATATGCTCTGTGGTGTCTCTGTTTTGGATAAATCATTACCATTGTTTTTGCTTTTGTTATAAAACAGTTCAATAATATATTTTTAATCAAGGAATATACTAAAATTATAAGACAAATTATAATTGCTATAATGATCAATTTCTGAAAAATACTAGTTCCTATATACCAAAACAAATTTCCTAACCAAGCAAACAATGTCCATTTTGTTTCAGTTCTGGATAGATTTTTAGCCAGCTACTCCATGTAATCATCTCATTTTTTTTTGTTCATCATGGAAATCAAAAATATAAGAGCGACAGCGCTTATCCAAGATCCTAGAGACCACCCCTGCCCTTTAAAAGCTAATTTATCAAGGGCCAATCGGTTTTGCAACATGAGTATGTTGAGCAGTTTTATTAGCCAGTTCAATTAATACATGAGATAAAGCATCCATTTTGCTATAATTCTAGAAATACAACAATGAGAAAGAAGGAAAGTCAGCACCTGCTCAGCTAGGTGTATTGATCTTTTATTTCTCAATCAGCCAGTGGAGACAAAAATGGCAGATGACAACGGTAATTTAGCCTACATCAGAGCTGGATCATGGACAAATGAGGCCCTATGCAGGATAATGGAACAGGGGCCCCCTAGCCACTCCAGTGTCCCATTACATGTCTGTCTCTCCCCAATTACCATAAACACTGGTCAAACCTGTCAGTACATACTAATTTTCATATTTACTTTTACAATGATTACAGAGATTTGATTTATACCTTTTGTTTCAGAATTTATATCAAAAACACTGATGGCCATTTGCTAAACAAAACAGTTTCACATTTAAAACAGACTTAGCATGAGCAGCAGTAAATATCTCTTGCCTTGAAACTCACATTCATTGAAAATGCAAATTCATCTGGCTAATGGCAGATTATATACACATTTATATCCTCAGATATCACACAAACTCTCAATTATAGCTACATTGTTGACTATATCCTTCTCAGATGCCTGTCTCAAGAAGTTAAAATAATAACGACCAAAGTCACATATTTCAAATTTGTTTCAAACACACTTTAGCCAAAGTATTCCGACTTAAATCACATACACACACATGCGTGCACTAGTCCTGCAAAGCCAGATTAAAGACTGTTTAAAAATTACAAGATGATAAAAGGATAAAGATAATTTAATCCGCAGAGACCCCCCCACCCCATTAACAGTTATATCAATTATAGTTATAAAAATAAATTGCATGTTTTTAATAGCTTTAGGTGAACTACACAAATTTGCATAAAGATCACTAGTATATCAGAAGAGCCAGCCATTAATAGCACAGTTTACACAGAAAAGTATTTATGAGAGTATAAGAAATATAAACCATCTGATAACATATGGTAAGTCAATATGCACAATCCTTTCAGAAGTTAAAGTAATCTGAATAATTCTACATTAAAGACAACTGTTACTAATGCAGACATTGCTGCAGGCAAAGAACTTTGCATTTCATTGCATCATCTACAAATGCAGTCACTGCTGCCCTTGAAGAATAAATTGCCTGTGCTACATTAAAAATTTGTGTGCTGCTGATATTGCACCAGCAATGCAACAGGGAATGGCTGGCAAACAATGACAGTGGGTTCAAAGTTAGTAGGCATGCATTCCTGGAGAGCCTATCCCAAATTTCCAGTTGCTCCAAAGTACTGTTTGGTTCAGTGAGCCACAAGAAGCAGTTTATTAACAAGTTGGAGCTTTAGTCCTTTGGGTTAGCTGCCAGAGTAACAGCTTTTAACCAAATGCTGAAATCCATTACAATCCAATCTTGCGGAAAAGACTTCATCACAGTAATGTGCAACAGTAACCACATAATGAATGCTGAAGATTAGATAGCTGTCATCAATACTCCAAATAATGTAAACTATATGACCCAACAAATATCAACCCTTTACAGGTGCTAGAGGCTGGAGAGAATGTACTGCAAAAAATATTACTAAATTGCAGCATGTTTATAGACTACTAAAATCAACAAGTTTAGACTATTACACAATCCAAGCCAGTTAATGAATCTAATTCATTGGTAAATAAGAGGCAGTCTGCAGACTATTACATACCTAGTCAATAACCAAAAAGTGACCAAAGGTAAGAAACAAACCCTGTAACTTGTATCTGTGAAGTATACCCCTTGAGCATTATGGCATTCCCATCCATTATGGTGTGCAATGAATGGGTTCAGGTGCCTAGGCAGTGAAACATTTCCCTGTGGTACATTTGACCGGGGACACATGGCTGAAGTGACATTCAGCTTCAGAGAAATATGGCTGTTTGCAAATTCCCTGTGGGCAAAGAGAAAAATGTGTTGCCATGCCCACAACTTCAATAACCAAATACACAGGGGGAAAACAATGTCCATGGTCCCCAAAGGAACATGAGACAGCAGGCAATATGGCAGACATCAGAGGCAGACTGGCCAGAGGGCATGTCAGTGGCAGTAAAAATGTAGTGCACAATGAGCAGTGCCTTTATAATCGGTGTGTATGGACCAATACCCCCTTCACAGCATCTAGGAAACATTACCTAAAATGCATACTGGAGCATACATTTGACTACAGTATCCTGCAGGATTTCCTCCATGCTGTAGCACACTTCTACATGTTGTAGTTACATAAGTATATGTACTGTATACTGCGGCCAACACTCATTACTTCTTCTGCCTCCATGCATTTCATTATTAAATCTGTGTTCATGGGAGTGTATGCTTCTCTTTGCCCACAGGGAATTTACAAACAGCCATATTTCTCCTCAGCTGAATGTCAGTTCAGTCATGTGACCCCAGCCAAATGTACCGCAGGGAAATATTTTGCTGCCTAGGCACCTGAACCCGCAATGAATAAGAAAAGCAATTAAAGACCATATAAATGCAACAGTTTTTGTTAAACAGCTCACAAATCATATACAAATCAGAACTATTATTGCATACAACATGTTATTTTTGGGGGGGGGGGCTTTCATGCTTGCAGGACACCTGCACCTCAACCTCTCTATGTCTTCTCTGTCCTCAAGAATAGCTATACCATCAGACAACACACACTACATATTTGACCAACTTGAAGAATTGCTAATGATCTTCTATTGTTGCAGTATACACTGACAGTCAACAGAGCTGGATCTATACAGAGTAATTAAATATGTCATTACTTGGCTGGCTGTCCTGAATTAATATAAACACTATTCAAACCTGTCAGTTTATTTTATTTTTAGCATTATCACAGAGATTTAGATTTCATTTAAAACTTTTATTTCAAATTTGCAAATTTACAGGAAAAAAATGCTGACAGACATTTACTTAAAATAAATAAATTTCTGCTTACTGCCTTTTGGATTCTCAAGTGTGTCTTTTTTACATCGTGGTAGAGATCAGGTTACTGTTTTTACATTTACATTAAAATAAATAAATAAAATAACATAAAATAAAATAAATAAATAGCTCTCACACTGAAAACAGACTTAACAAGAGAGCAGTAAACCTTTCTTCTCCTGAAACTCACATTTAGTGAAAATGCACCTGGCAATCCATCAATCTGCAAGAGACATACCAAGATTCATATGCAAATAGCATATAGTGAAGCAGTAATTAAATCTACAAGAGAATCAAACTATATTCTACAGGAATCAGTTCTTTAACCGCTCATAGCCTAACTCATCTGCACTAAGTGCTAGATAAGCATGCAGTCCTAATAGACTGCATTTCACACCTGTGTGCTAGCAAAAAACAAGCTAAAAAAATATATTCATAGTTAAAAAATATTAAACTCAGATTTCATGCTGTCAGATTTATTCACAGCTAAATAATTAACATTCACCAGCTTAATGAAACGAAGGACCACATCCAAAGACCATGACTCATATGATGATGCTCCTGTTTACTACAATCCAGTTCCTTCCTTTACACCATAACTACTTTATTTTAAGCATAGTAACTATGCTTCTAGTCCAGGGGAACACTGATGAGCCTGGCCCAAATTATATGATGCAAAAGCAGAGATGGCTTACAGAACTGGAAATGGGTATGAGTACTCTGAAGCATTTAAATTAGTTAGCAAAACAACAGGGTTTGCATGAACATGTATTTTATGAATGACATGACTATGAAACTCAATGACTAACATTGACAACATAGTGCAATTCTCAGTGATTTGCCACAAAACAAAGAATTAAGTTAAAAGAATCATGGCAGCTGGTGTAGAAGATTTGGCTTTTGCCTGCCATAGTTTAGGTGGAGGGTTTGAATGTGTGTATATCACTTAACTAGGCAGTTCTGCTACTGGGGCATTTTACACACAGACACACAGACACACAAACACACAGACACACACTTACACTTCTGTTTCAGCTGCTCACCCAAAAAAATACCTCATTACTGGAATGGAATCCATTGCTAATTCATCTTCAAATGTTCTGTTTACACACAACTGAAATACATTGCCAATGCTGCTGCAAAGCTTTTGCTAAGAAGAATCCATGGTTAATTTCACATCAAAAGGTTCCATTTGAACTGCCCCTCACAAAAAATACCTTGCAACTTTAAACTAGTGCTAATTCTACGCTGCTTCATACATCAGCTCACTAAGTGGAATCTTTCATTAAGTAAGTAGCTGCTTCAAAACTTGCCCGTTGAGAATTTGTATGCCCACCTATGGAAAACTCAAATCTCTTGCTTCATCTCAAATGGATGATGCTTGCATGAAATACATGTGATGCTTTCAATTCTTAAAGCAGCAGACAGGAAATAGGCATGATGTTGTTTAAGTACACTTTTTTTATACTTAAAGCAACAGCCAAAATGCGTACTACGAACATTTTAAAATGTTTTTCTTTTTAAAAATTAATGTTGTGTCTAGGCTCCCCAGCCATCAATGGGCCCTAAGCAGCATCTAAGTTGATTAATGTTGGATCTGGCCTTTGCCTACATAGCAAAACTTGGACCAGTTAGTTTGGAGCCAGGGATAGGCCTAATCTTCATAAATGTAATAATGTTAAGCTAGCACACTCATACCTTATCCACAGCTGTACAATTTTCATTTGAGTTCATTTAAAACATGTTCATGTTGAGTCACATTACATTTGCTGTGGCCTACATGAATTGTAGCAAACAACCATACGCTCCGCAAGGATGGCATGCAGGGTCAACCCAACAATGTAAACCACCAACGACCAGCAAAAAACGATAGTGAATACGCAGTAATGAAGAAATAATGATTATTTATTTATAATTCCTTCAAATCCAGACCGGTTTCAGCTATTCAGCCTTTATCAATGAATACAATAAAGTTTTTTTGAATGAAATGAAGCAGCCTGCATTTATACTAGTCTCTGATTACCTGGAAGCAATATTACAGCACCACCCAGTGGCTGGAGTAACAAAGTGCATGTCCATTCTTGATTAAAGCATATGACCAGTGACATAAAAATGCCAGAGGTGTAGATATTAAGTCATATTTTAAAAGATAAAAATCAAAGCTCTGGAAGTAAGCCATTATATGACATACATATTACAAGGTAATAGACCAATACCATATTCACTATTTGTGAATGCATATCATAGTGTAAAAAAGCAGAAAATATATACCACTAGTATATATATATTTTGAAGGGTGATAACCACAAGTTTAAAAGAACTGAATAATAATGAAACAAGTACTGATCATATAATATATTACAAAATAAGGCAAAAAGAGTATAGTGGCCTCATTCTCAGCTATATTATAGATTATAATAAATTGAAATAATATGCTTGTAGATAATACAAGTTCAACATTGTAATTGTACAATACTCAATGTTTAACGCCAACATACCAGATACGAATACCAAACCATACATATACATATTCATATCCTGAACAATTTCTTATCATGCTTTATAGAGTATAATATGAGCGTTGGTAGGCCTAACCACCATTGAATAGTCTGTACTAATTCTTGATCTATATGAATGTTTGTTGTTGTAACCATAATTATGAAATCCTCCAGTGTTCAGTGAAACTCACAGATGATCATTCAGACCTGGGGGAAATAAACATCCAAGGTTGGTTATCCAATATTGTTCCTTGTGGTTTAAAATGGTGTGCCAACCCTGCTGGTTGTTCCTATCTCCCTGAATTTTGTCAATGATTATGAACATTAACTGGGCATTGGGATGTTGTATCATGTGTCTGTATAAAGCATTTGTTTCTTTTTTGTTCCTCATGTCACTACGATGTTCTGTCATCCTTATTCTAAGAGACCTAGAGGTTTGACCAACATAAAAAGCTTTGCATTGGCAGGTAGCTAAGTAAAAAACCCATGTACTGCTGCAATTACCAAACACCCTGGTTTTAAATACCCGATTGGTGTTGGCACTGGTGAATTCTTTTAGTGTATTAACTTGTAAACAGGAGCAGCAGTGACCACATGGAAAAGTACCAATTAGTTTATCACCACTGATAGTGGTCTGATGATATATCGCACCTCCCCCTTCTCTGTTTTTGTAATGTGAAAATAGCCCTCCCAAATTCTTGCCTCTTCTGTATGACATTTGACATTGAGAGCCTAGTACTGACCTTAAAGTGTCATTAGCCAAAAGAATTTTCCAGTTGCAATTAAGTATATCCCTGACAATAGGTTGGTTCCTGCCATATGTGGTGACAAATCTCAAGATAGAATCCTGATGAGCATGCTCTGATTTTTTGTATTGTAACAATGTTCTCCTGTCTATGGTTTTGCTCCATGAACTAGCTTGATATATATCTATGTCTCTATATCCTCTGTCCTGAAATCTATGCTATAAATCAAGTCTGGCATGTTCAAATTCATCATGAGATGAACAAATGCATCTGATACGCATAAACTGAGACTTAGGGATGTTGCGGATGGTGTGGTCTGGGTGCATACTGGAGGCGTGTAACAAGGTATTGTATTGAGGGTATTTTCTAAATGTTTTGGTACTTAGAGTATCATCTGAGTTACGGTAAACAGTAACATCCAAAAAATCTATGGTACTCCTGTTACATGTAACCGTAAACTCAATACCCCAAATGCTACCATTCAGGTATTCCATAAATTCCTTTAGATATGCTTCATCTGTCTTCCACACCATCCAGCAATCATCCAAATATCATCGCCAGATATCGATTTCCATCATGTAAATATTGTGTGAATTGTCATATATCATACATTCTTCAAAATAGGCCATGAATAAGTCAGCATAAATGGGTGCAAAGGAAGCTCCCATTGCTGTCCCTTGTAGCTGCCAAAAGCATTCCCCATGGAAATAAAAGACATTTTTGTTTAATACATGTTCCGCCATGCAGACAAGTAAGGTGTTGAAGCCCGGAGGATATAAGTTTGTTCTCTCAAGCCAGTATTGCAGGGATTGTAATCCCGCCCAGTGTGGAATACTTGTGTATAAAGATTTAACATCCAACGTGCACATTAACCAGTCTGGTTCTAGCTGTGTATCCTCCAAAATTTGTAAACAGTACATGGTGTCCTGTAGTCGGGCCCTAACTGATGTTAAAAAGGGTTTGAGATACTGTGCTAGAAATACTGATAGTGGTTCCGTCAAGGACCCTATCCCTGATACAATGGGTCTACCTGGGGGGTTTGAAATGGACTTATGTATTTTTGGGAGAAGATACAAGATTTGTTTTTGTGGGTCTTTTACAGTAAGATGTTTAACAGTATTTTTTGTTATGATACCCTCATCCTCAGCTAGTTTCAGAATAGAGTCTATTTCTTTTTTAAAAACCCCAGTTGGGTCAATGTACATTTGCATATAACATCTAGTATCAGCTAACTGTCTTTTCCCCTCATCAAGGTATTCCCCAATGTTCATAACCACCACAGCACCACCCTTGTCTGCAGGTAGAATGGCAATGTCGCTATTATGCTTTAATTCCTCCAAGGCTGCCTTTTCCATGGGTGACATATTCTGGCCCAGAATGTATGATTCATTATGATGAAAATGTAAATCCCTCAGAACAGATTGTTGGAAAATAGAGACATGTTTGTTCATTGGCAGTTGAAAGTCTGATTTCAAAAATTTGAAATCAAGTGATCTTTGGGAAATGTTGTCTGAAAAGAATAATTTCAAATTCAGGTTACGACAGAAAGACAAAACATCCTTAACAATGCTATGTTCATTAATAAAAAAACTAGGAATAAAACCAAGTCCTTTATTAAGTAGTTTAGTTTGTACATCTGTCAGTTGAACATTAGAAAGGTTCAAAACATTATGAAACTCAAATTCCGTCAACTCAACATTGTTTGTAACAGCCCTTCCATGGAATTGGATCTTATTCCTATATTTGTGCTGGCGACCCCTTCATCACTTGTTTGTATGTCTAAAGGGTACTGAACATTAGTTTTTTTGCTTCTGGGTGATTCTCGATAGTTATTACAGTCATTGTCTGTGCAAGATGAGTCATCCCCTGAGGTACTAGCTAAAGTCTTTTCAGAGGATTTGAGAATAGACCTAGGCCTTTTCTTGGGTTTGTTTCCTGGTGTTTTTTGACCAAAATCATAGAATCTCACAGATTTTAATGTATCAAAAGGATGGCCTCTTTGGTAATCAGTACAGTCCCTATTGAACTTACGTATTTTCCTATCTTTAGTTAGTTGGTCAAAATTAGCCAGATCTTTGGATAATTTACTAACCAAAGTGGCATATGTTGGTTGTGATTCATATTTCTTACATTCTTCACATGAAGCTTTAACTTCCATTAAACAAATGTCCACCATTCTCTCATAATAGGATGCAAGGATCTTGACAAAAGTCATTGATGATTGTTGGAGAGCTTGGTTCCATTCTTTGGTCAGCCTGTCCTCCGACCTACTGACCAAAGGCTGTAACTTAACTCTAAGTCCTCTTGGTGTGATATCCTTATTAATATATGCCTTAAAAAGTCTGAGGTGCTATATATTGGCACATAAGTTTTTAAGATCCTTGTTGAATTGGTTGAAGGCCATTTCACAGCCATTGTTAATGTTAATATTTGAGCCACTTGGATTACTGCTTGACATGTTATTCATACCAAACACCCCAATATCATGTCGATAAGCACATAATCCCATTAGTAGTTGCTCCAAATCCATTTTTCCAATGTATCTATGAATTTTGACTAACTAGAAACCAAATCTTTTTCAATCAATATGTCCAAATTAGTAATAGTTCAACAGAGACTGCACTGAGAACCTAGGTGTCAATAAAAAATATATAAATATTTTTCAACAGTTAAACTATAATATATTTGGTCAAAGAACATCACTTAGAAAAAACCTTGCTCATGAACCCTGACATCCACACTGGTCTATATATGTTTCTATCAGTATATCTGTATTATGCTTGGCACATATATATTTGTTAACACAATATATACTTTAGTTTCAAAATGCAATGCTGAAAAGGCTTGTAGTTCTTGTTAAAGAATATACAAAGATGTATTATTATTTGTCACATGATATCTGGCAATAAAACTTTTGAAACCCCTTAGCACATATTGCCTTTGCCAAATATTTCAACACTGGGTTGCCCTCGTAGTACATGTAGCAACCTAGTCCAACTGTGAACTGACAATACAATTTTTAAGCGGTGGTTTTGCACACATAAAACGATTACAACACATATAGTTGTTCATACACAAGATAAAAATAAAAATAAAGGTGTTATTCCCTCCTGCACTTACATTAAGCTGTTATAAATATGATTCACTTATCATTCACCCAAGTCAACTGTACTGTTACGGATCAATTCCTGTTCTTATATATCCTAGACCAACTCTGGCATAAATAGTTTGTCAATATACATGCATACTATGTAACTGTGGTGAATGAGACACTTCAATATGATATCAAATTTTGTAACAAAGAATGTATCCCACTTGGTTGACAAACCTATCCCAACATATAGCTGATGTTATTGTATGTATATCAGATATTTAAAGAATACAGCATTTAGAGTCAACCATTCACTAATACATTTCGAGATCAAATAAATCTCAAAAGTTAAAGTCAATATGATGTTTTTACCAGTTCTAATCCATCAACGATAGTCCAAATGCCTTCCATTAATTTCCGATTTATCAGCCTGTAATCCACCAGTATTGCCGACCTCTAACAGCACAAATGCAAAAAAGATTGCAAAATGTACAAAAATGGTTAATATATAATGAAGCTGAAAATTTAGATTTATGTCCTGCCACTAGTCACAGTACCTGAGTTATTCCTGTTGTTCCTGGGTTTATAGGCTTCTGATCCATAAAATGTTGAATGCCATGGATGATTCTCTGAACACCAATTTGCACAGAAAGGAGTTGTTAAACAGATGCCACAAAGTAGTAGAATGAACCACCATACATGATTTTAGGCCCCCAAGCTTATCCGCATGTAAACCAAAGCAATTCCAAGGTAATTCTTCCCTGGTCAAAATGTTAATTCCCCATCCACTTTGAACTAAACAATTCACCAACGTGGCAAGTGCTGGACAAGAAGTATGACATCCACTGCTTCACGACCAGAAAGCGAAAAAAAAACCCAAAATGTTGCAAAAAAACAGCTGCCAACACAGAAATGCTGTGTCACTATCGAGAACCACCAGCAAAGCCAAAAACATCAGCAAACAACCATACGCTCCGCAAGGATGGCATGCAGGGTCAAGCCAACAATGTAAACCACCAATGACCAGCAAAAAACGATAGTGAACACGCAGTAATGAAAAAATAATGATTATTTATTTGTAATTCCTTCAAATCCAGACTGGTTTCGGCTATTCAGCCTTTATCAATGAATACAATAAAGTTTTTTTGAATGAAATGAAGCGGCCTGCATTTATACTAGTCTCTGATTACCTGGAAGCAATATTACAGCACCACCCAGTGGCTGGAGTAACAAAGTGCATGTTCCATTCTTGATTAAAGCATATGACCAGTGACATAAAAATGCCAGAGGTGTAGATATTAAGTAATATTTTTAAAGATAAAAATCAAAGCTCTGGAAGTAAGCCATTATATGACATACATATTACAAGGTAATAGACCAATACCATAGTCACTATTTGTGAATGCATATCATGGTGTAAAAAAGCAGAAAATATATACCACTAGTATATATATATTTTGAAGGGTGATAACCACAAGTTTAAAAGAACTGAATAATAATGAACCAAATACTGATCATATAATATATTACAAAATAAGGCAAAAAGAGTATAGTGGCCTCATTCTCAGCTATATTATAGATTATAATAAATTGAAATAATATGCTTGTAGATAATACAAGTTTAACATTGTAATTGTACAATACTCAATATTTAATGCCAACATACCAGATATGAATACCAAACCATTGGAAATCATTACTGCATTACTTTTTTGATCCATCTTTAAGACATCCCATTTTAATGTTAATGTTTATATTTATTGCAGAGATCATCTTTATGCTAGGGGCCTTTTTTTCCAGTTATTTCAAAGCCATCTTATAGGTTCATAGGTGTGTACTAGGCTAATGGCCCTATAGCTTTTACAAGCCTAGCCCATAGAAGTGCCCTGGCATTGTACCAACTGAAATTAGTTTCCAGTGCTTCTATCAAGTAGAACCACTGGAGTGATCCCAGGGGTGAACTTTCTATTTCCCATCTACTCATCAAGATTTCTCTTGAAGAGGGCCAGTGAGGTACTCTGCTTGATATGTATGGGAAGTCTATTCCAGAGCATGGGCATTCTCTGGGTTATGAACCTGTCCCTCCAGCATGTTCTGTTGATTGTAGTGATGAGATTGAGGTCTCTGGAGCATGTGATGCGGAGGGATTGGAATTTCTTTAGATGTAGTATTTCTAACAGAGCTGGGTCAGACATGGCTTTGTAGGTCAAACAGAGATCGCCTCTTAGGAGACAATATGAAACAGAGAATAGCTGCAGTTTTTTGAGTCTGTCCATGTAGGACATGTGTTTAAGGCCTAGAATCCTCTTCTTTAGATTATTATTGGTGAAACCAATCTATTTTCTGACCCCAAGAATCAGATGATATGTTTTTTGCCCACCTCTCTCTCTCTCTCTCTCTTGAAATAGAGCTCCTGTATCTCATGATATCTTCTGAATTGTAAGAACTATGAATGTTATTATATCCAACAGGGTTGGCGCACCATTTTAAACCACAAGGAACAATATTGGATAACCAACCCTGGGTGTTTATTCCCCCCAGGTCTGAATGACCATCTGTGAGTTTCACTGAACACTGGAGGACTTCATAATTATGGTTACAACAACAAACATTCATATAGATCAAGAATTAGTATGAAACATTCAATGGTGGTTAGGCCTACCAATGCTCATATTATACTCTATAAAGCATGATAAAAAATTGTTCAGGATACAAATATGTATATGTATGGTTTGGTATTCGTATCTGGTATGTTGGCATTAAACATTGAGTATTGTACAGTTACAATGTTGAACTTGTATTATCTACAAGCATATTATTTCAATTTATTATAATCTATAATATAGCTGAGAATGAGGCCACTATACTCTTTTTGCCTTATTTTGTAATATATTATATGATCAGTACTTGGTTCATTATTATTCAGTTCTTTTAAACTTGTTGTTATCACCCTTCAAAATATATATATACTAGTGGTATATATTTTCTGCTTTTTTACACTATGATATGCATTCACAAATAGTGACTATGGTATTGGTCTATTACCTTGTAATATGTATGTCATATAATGGCTTACTTCCAGAGCTTTGATTTTTATCTTTAAAAATATGACTTAATATCTACACCTCTGGCATTTTTATGTCACTGGTCATATGCTTTAATCAAGAATGGAACATGCACTTTGTTACTCCAGCCACTGGGTGGTGCTGTAATATTGCTTCCAGGTAATCAGAGACTAGTATAAATGCAGGCTGCTTCATTTCATTCAAAAAAACTTTATTGTATTCATTGACAAAGGCTGAATAGCCGAAACCGGTCTGGATTTGAAGGAATTATAAATAAATAATCATTATTTCTTCATTACTACGTGTTCACTATCGTTTTTTGCTGGTCGTTGGTGGTTTACATTGTTGGCTTGACCCTGCATGCCATCCTTGCGGAGCGTATGGTTGTTTGCTGACATTTTTGGCTTTGCTGGTGGTTCTCGATAGTGACACAGCATTTCTGTGTTGGCAGCTGTTTTTTGCAACATTTTGGTATTTTTTTTCGCTTTCTGGTCGTGAAGCAGTGGATGTCATACTTCTTGTCCAGCACTTACCACTTGGTGAATTGTTTAGTTCAAAGTGGATGGGCAATTAACATTTTGACCAGGGAAGAATTACCTTGGAATTGCTTTGCTTTACATGCGGATAAGCTTGGGGGCCTAAAATCATGTATGGTGGTTCATTCTACTACTTTGTGGCATCTGTTTAACAACTCCTTTCTGTGCAAATTAGTGTTCAGAGAATCATCCATGGCATTCAACATTTTATGGATCAGAAGCCTATAAACCCAGGAACAACAGGAATAACTCAGGTACTGTGACTAGTGGCAGGACATAAATCTAAATTTTCGGCTTCATTATATAATATCCATTTTTGTACATTTCACAATCTTTTTTGCATTTGTGCTGTTAGAGGTCGGCAATACTGGTGGATTACAGGCTGATAAATCGGAAATTAATGGAAGGCATTTGGACTATCGTTGATGGATTAGAACTGGTGAAAACATCATATTGACTTTAACTTTTGAGATTTATTTGATTTCGAAATGTATTAGTGAATGGTTGACTCTAAATGCTATATTCTTTAAATATCTGATATACATACAATAACATCTGCTATATGTTGGGATAGGTTTGCCAACCAAGTGGGATACATTCTTTCTTACAAAATTTGATATCATATTGAAGTGTCTCATTCACCACAGTTACTTAGTATGCATGTATATTGACAAACTATTTATGCCAGAGTTGGTCTAGGATATATAACAACAGGAACTGATCCATAACAGTACAGTTGACTTGGGTGAATGATAAGTGAATCATATTTATAACAGCTTAATGTAAGTGTAGGAGGGAATAACACCTTTATTTTTATTTTTATCTTGTGTATGAACAACTATATGTGTTGTAATCATTTTATGTGTGCAAAACCACCGCTTAAAAATTGTATTGTCAGTTCACAGTTGGACTAGGTTGCTACATGTACTATGAGGGCAACCCAGTGTTGAAATCTTTGGCAAAGGCAATATGTGCTAAGGGGTTTCAAAAGTTTTATTGCCAGATATCATGTGACAAATAATAATACATCTTTGTATATTCTTTAACAAGAACTACAAGCCTTTTCAGCATTGCATTTTGAAACTAAAGTATATATTGTGTTCACAAATATATATGTGCCAAGCATAATACAGATATACTGATAGACACATATATAGACAAGTGTGGATGTCAGGGTTCATGAGCAAGGTTTTTTCTAAGTGATGTTTTTTGACCAAATATATTATAGTTTAACTGTTGAAAAATATTTATATATTTTTTATTGACACCCAGGTTCTCAGTGCAGTCCCTGTTGAACTATTACTAATTTGGACATATTGATTGAAACAGATTTGGTTTCTAGTTGGTCAAAATTCATAGATACATTGGAAAAATGGATTTGGAGCAACTACTAACGGTATTATGTGCTGATCGACATGATATTGGGGTGTTTGGTATGAATAACATGTCAAGCAGTAATCCGAGTGGCTCAAATATTAACATTAACAATGGCTGTGAAATGGCCTTCAACCAATTCAACAAGGATCTTAAAAACTTACGTGCCAATATATGGCACCTCAGACTCTTTAAGGCTTATATTAATAAGGATATCACACCAAGAGGACTTAGAGCTAAGTTACATCCTTTGGTCAGTAGGTTGGAGGACAGGCTGACCAAAGAATAGAACCAAGCTCTACAACAATCATCAGTGACTTTTGTCAAGATCCTTGCATCCTATTATGAGAGAATGGTGGACATTTGTTTAATGGAAGTTAAAGCTTCATGTGAAGAATGTAAGAAATATGAATCACAACCAACATATGCCACCTTGGTTAGTAAATTAGCCAAAGATCTGGCTAATTTTGACCAACTAACTAAAGATAGGAAAATACGTAAGTTCAATAGGGACTGTACTGATTACCAAAGAGGCCGTCCTTTTGATACATTAAAAACTGTGAGATTCTATGATTTTGGTCAAAAAACACCAGGAAACAAACCCAAGAAAAGGCCTAGGTCTATCCTCAAATCCTCTAACAAGACTTTAGCTAGTACCTCAGGGGATGACTCATCTTGCACAGACAATGATTGTAATAACTATTGAGAATCACCCAGAAGCAAAAAAACTAATGTTCAGTACCCTTTAGACATACAAATAAGTGACAAGGGGGTCGCAAGCACAAATATAGGAATAAGTTCCAATTCCATGGAAGGGCTGTTACAAACAATGTTGAGTTGACAGAATTTGAGTTTCATAATGTTTTGAACCTTTCTAATGTTCAACTGACAGATGTGCAAACTAAACTACTTAATAAAGGACGTGGTTTTATTCCTAGTTTTTTTATTAATGAACATAGCATTGTTAAAGATGTTTTGTCTTTCTGTCGTAACCTGAATTTGAAATTATTCTTTTCAGACAACATCTCCCAAAGATCACTTGATTTCAAATTTTTGAAATCAGACTTTCAACCGCCCATGAACAAACATGTCTCTATTTTCCAACAATCTCTTCTGAGGGATTTACATTTTCATCATAATGAATCATACATTCTGGGCCAGAATATGCCACCCATGGAAAAGGCAGCCTTGGAGGAATTAAAGCATAATAGCGACATTGCCATTCTACCGGCAGACAAGGGTGGTGACGTGGTGGTTATGAACATTGGGGAATACCTTGATGAGAGGAAAAGACAGTTAGCTGATACTAGATGTTATATGCAAATGTGCATTGACCCGACTGGGGTTTTTAAAAAAGAAATAGACTCTTTTCTGAAACTAGCTGAGGATGAGGGTATCATAACAAAAAATACTGTTAAACATCTTACTGTAAAAGACCCACAAAAACAAATCTTGTATCTTCTCCCAAAAATACATAAGTCCATTTCAAAACCCCCAGGTAGACCCATTGTATCAGGGATAGCGTCCTTGATGGAACCACTATCAGCATTTCTAACACAGTATCTCAAACCCCTTTTAACATCAGTTAGGGCCTGACTACAGGACACCACGCACTTTTTACAAATTTTGGAGGATACACAGCTAGAACCAGACCAGTTAATGTGCACGTTGGATGTTAAATCTTTATACGCAAGTATTCCACACTGGGCGGGATTACAATCCCTGCAATACTGGCTTGAGAGAACAAACTTATATCCTCCGGGCTTCAACACCTAACTTGTCTGCATGGCGGAACATGTATTAAACAAAAATGTCTTTTATTTCCATGGAGAATGCTTTTGGCAGCTACAAGGGACAGCAATGGGAGCTTCCTTTGCACCCATTTATGCTGACTTATTCATGGCCTATTTTGAAGAATGTATGATATATGACAAATCACACAATATTTACATGGTGGAAATCGATATCTGGCGATGATTTTTGGATGGTGTGGAAGACGGATGAAGCATATCTAAAGGAATTTATGGAGTACCTGAATGGTAACATTTGGGGTATTGAGTTTACAGTTACATGTAACAGGAGTACCATAGATTTTTTGGATGTTACTGTTTACCGTAATGCAGATGATACTCTAAGTACCAAAACATTTCAAAAATACCCTCAATACAATACCTTGTTACACGCCTCCAGTATGCACCCGAACCACACCATCCACAACATCCCTAAGTCTCAATTTATGCGTATCAGACGCATTTGTTCATCTCATGATGAATTTGAACATGCTAGACTTGATTTATACCATAGATTTCCGGACAGAGGATATAGAGACATAGATATATATCAAGCTAGTTCATGGAGCAAAACCATAGACAGGAGAACATTGTTACAATACAAAAAATCAGAGCATGCACATCAGGATTTTATCTTGAGATTTGTCACCACATATGGCAGGAACCAACCTATTGTCAGGGATATACTTAATTGCAACTGGAAAATTCTTTTGGCTAATGACACTTTAAGGTCAGTACTAGGTCCTCAATGTCAAATGTCATACAGAAGAGGCAAGAATTTGGGAGGGCTATTTTCACATTACAAAAACAGATAAGGGGGAGGTGCGATATATCATCAGACCACTATCAGTGGTGATAAACTAATTGGTACTTTTCCATGTGGTCACTGCTGCTCCTGTTTACAAGTTAATACACTAAAAGAATTCACCAGTGCCAACACCAATCGGGTATTTAAAACCAGGGTGTTTGGTAATTGCAGCAGTACATGGGTTATTTACTTAGCTACCTGCCAATGCAAAGCTTTTTATGTTGGTCAAACCTCTAGGTCTCTTAGAATAAGGATGACAGAACATCGTAGTGACATGAGGAACAAAAAAGAAACAAATGCTTTATACAGACACACGATACAACATCCCAATGCCCAGTTAATGTTCATAATCATTGACAAAATTCAGGGAGATAGGAACAACCAACAGGGTTGGCACACCATTTTAAACCACAAGGAACAATATTGGATAACCAACCTTGGATGTTTATTCCCCCCAGGTCTGAATGACCATCTGTGAGTTTCACTGAACACTGGAGGATTTCATAATTATGGTTACAACAACAAACATTCATATAGATCAAGAATTAGTACGAACCATTCAATGGTGGTTAGGCCTACCAACGCTCATATTATACTCTATAAAGCATGATAAAAAATTATTAGGATACGAATATGTATATGTATGGTTTGGTATTCGTATCTGGTATGTTGGCTTTAAACATTGAGTATTGTACAATTACAATGTTGAACTTGTATTATCTACAAGCATATTATTTCAATTTATTATAATCTATAATATAGCTGAGAATGAGGCCACTATACTCTTTTTGCCTTATTTTGTAATATATTATATGATCAGTACTTGGTTCATTATTATTCAGTTCTTTTAAACTTGTGGTTATCACCCTTCAAAATATATATATACTACTGGTATATATTTTCTGCCTTTTTACACTATGATATGCATTTACAAATAGTGACTATGGTATCGTCTATTACCTTGTAAAATGTATGTCATATAATGGCTTACTTCCAGAGCTTTGATTTTTATCTTTAAAAATATGACTTAATATCTACACCTCTGGCATTTTTATGTCACTGGTCATATGCTTAAATCAAGAATGGAACGTGCACTTTGTTACTCCAGCCACTGGGTGGTGCTGTAATATTGCTTCCAGGTAATCAGAGACTAGTATAAATGCAGGCTGCTTCATTTCATTCAAAAAAACTTTATTGTATTCATTGATAAAGGCTGAATAGCCGAAACGGGTCTGGATTTGAAGGAATTATAAATAAATAGTCATTATTTCTTCATTACTGCGTGTTCACTATTGTTTTTTGCTGGTCGTTGGTGGTCTACATGAATTGTCCCCTCTCTTGCAAAGCAGGTGTTTCTGGAGTGGGTACTGCTAGTTGAAAATCTACTTTTTTTTAAAAAAAAAGATGAAATATTATGCCAAATAGATTTTCTCAAACAAGCTCTACTTAAAATCTGTTTCAAGTACTGGAACTGGATTCATAGGAATCTGGAGTGTTCATGCACAAATGCACAGACCCAGCAATTTTTGATGTCAAGATTTGCTGCATATTGATGTAGTGTTTGCAAAAAGAGGTTTTCCTTCATCTTGGCTACAAGAGGATTCAAGACCATCAGGAGTTATGTCATCAGGAGCAGGGAGAGTATCATCTTTTGTCTCCATGGATATCATGCAGGTCTTCTTACAGTGTAAAGTATGGATCCAAGTTGGTAATGCAGCACACCGAACAGCCGTATGAGCTGTAAAAAAGACCAAGGTATGGCCCTTTCACCTGGGCTCCAGAGAAGATTTTTGCTGAAAGACTAAAAAAAAAAAACACAATCTCCAGGCTGCAGATTTCAGCAGGGTTGAGGTGAAGGTTGAGGAAGGGCTTCACGAGTCCTTCAGAGCAAAATCTGTAAAGTTTTAAACAATAATTTAACAGTGCATCAACAGTTAAGTTAAGATCCACATTTTGGTTAGGTGGAGCAGATGGCATTTTCATGGGATGGCCCATAAGAATCTCACACAGACTGAGTTTTCTCTTTGCATTTACAGTCCCTCTTATACTTATGACAACCAAAGGCAGTTTGTCAGGCCACTTTAGACAAGTCTGTTCATATATTTTTCCCAACCTGGTCTTGCTGCCATGTCAGCCTGATTAGCACTTAACAGCATGTCACTTCCTATACTATGTGCTTGCACTTTTACTACAGCTACCCGTCTGGCCAGCAAAGAAGACTCTACAATAATCTAACATAATATCCATTTTTAATTTCTGTGCCTTTTCTTTTGCTACACAAATATGTAGACATTTCGGCCAGGCTTTTTACTCAGAAATACTGGAGTGTTACAACAGCTTCACTGCTATAACACAGACTGAATAACAGGTTGGATTCCCTCTTCAGCTTTTTACTTTAAGGGGATATTGCAGTATTTTGGGAAGTTGTTTATCTGAATCTACTGAAATTCCTGCTGTTTCTTCATATTTTAACTCTCCTAACTCATTAGAATGCTGTACCCATATATGTTTGGGTGTTTGTTGCAGTGAATTCCCATCTGTCTGAAGCTGTGATATTTCTGGTTCATCTTAAGTGTTCAATATTGCTAAAACTTTCCCTTCTGCCTCACCAGGGACATCCAGTTGCACTCCATCAGGGTTACAATAGATTTTACATCCAAGTTTATATAACAGATCCCTTCCAATTAAATTTACTGGAGGTGTGGTACTTAATAAGAACGCATGTTTCTCTTCTATTGGACCTAAAGACACAAGCATAGGCAGTAACACAGGATAAACAATAGGAACATTAGTCACACCAACTACTATTACTTTATCAATAAAGCTATTTCTCTAGTAGAACTCACTTAAGTACAGACCTAGTGGAATCTGTATCAATTAAAACAGGGCATTCTTCTTTCTTATACTTAGCTCAACATAAGATCCCTTTTTATTTATTAGTATTGAAGTATTTAAACTGACCTCTTTCCCCCTCACTTGAGCATTGTCAGTATGGAGCTTCCTGACTCCTCTGACTCTGTGTTGGTGGGGATGGGATTGGAGCATTACTGTAGTCCATTTTTCAGGTGCTCCATTTTACCTGTTGCATGTGTATATAAGGGATTTCTCCTCTCCAATGCCTATTCCTGCTACAGTTGATACAGGGTTCATTGGCAAGGAATGTAAGAGGACCAGTAATATGAGCCTGTCTCTCTCCCCTAGCATTCTGCTGTGTACTTCATGGTAGTATTTGACTACCATTACTTTGAAACCCTCTACCTCTTCCCTTCCTTTCATAACTTCTTATTTGCAAATCCACTATTTTTTCCTTTACTTCCATCTTTAGTTTGTATGTTCGTGTTGCAATGTTCAGCATACTTAAGTACATTTTCTAATTTCTCCTTGCTAGTTAAGGGGTATTTGTTTTATAGTAGATTAAAGCTGAGGTTGCAAATCTTGCACAAAAGCAGAGTCTACTACTATTGCTCTTTCTACAGGATATGCAAGACCAGAATGCCTCTCAAATACTGTTTTAAGCCTCTAAATAATCTCCTGGAGATTCACCTTTATTTTGCTTACAGACAGTTATTTTAGTCTAATCTGTCCTTTTAGCACACATACCTTTCAACAATTTGTACTCATTCTGTCTTATCCTTGCATGTGGACCTATCTCTGCTTCCTTAACTAGTTGTCTATATATTTCAGGATTAACTAATACTTGTAATAACTGATACAGGTCTGCCAGACTTGGGTCATAGCCTTCAACAATAATACGTATTTCTTCCCTACATTCCATGTGGTCTTCTTTTAGTTTAGGAAAATCTTTAATTATGTGGTGTAAATCTGATAAGGTAAGAAGACACTGGGCATGGAGTGTTTCACCTTCTTCTACCTGTTGGGATTTGTGTAAGGGGTGCCTCTGTTATTATTTCTTTTTCTTCATCACTAGTTTCAGTGTGCATTCCCTCTTTATTTTTGTAGAACATGTAAAATATGTATTATCAGACTGTTGCTATGTCATATCTTTTCCCCTCTCTCCTAGCTTTATTTATTTTTCTGTCCCTCTTCTTCTACCTTTTTCTTGGGACTGGTACTATCAGCAGGAAGGGAAGTAGAAGGAGGACAAAGTGGGCAAAGGTGGATAACCATCTTTAGATGTATCTTCAGGCCAGATATATATTAATTCCAGATATTACTGGCTAAAGGATCCCATGTTTCTTTTTCCTTCCATGTTCTTCAGATGTTTTACTTGTAACAGTTTTTGGTTTGTATCTTTTAACCTGCATTATGCAGATTCCCTTTTTCTTGTTAAAGCTTCACCCCACCAATCATTAAAATCATCCCACTTATCTGTCTTTATTTTCGTTCCTTTTTTCTCTAAAGATTCTATTAAAGTAATTGTATTAGTGTGATCAGAAGTCCCAGTTTGTGGAAAATGTAACTTTGCACCCCCAGATTCTGTGCACCCCCAGACTCCCAGCGTAATGCAGTTATTTCCTCTACAAGTATTACAATGTAGTCTTGATGAGTTAGGGTATCTAGAAAGGATGCAGGAAAAGTAAAGTTGAAGGCCAACACTGAATTTCTTTCCTTAATCATGATATTTGTTTGTGCCATCATTGGGTGAAAAAGTTATTTAAAAAACTCTAAAATGCACCTCAAAGCATGTTAACCCCCTATGACTTAATGTGGTTACTTCCCCCACAGTTATCAGAGTACAGTCTTGCCTTGTTAGGATGTATTGAATGACTGAATGTGGGAAAACATGGAATAAGACAAACCACAAGGAAATAAAAAAAAAAGTAATTTGAATGCTTTGGATAGGCCAGAATAGGGAGGGGGATCAAGGGAAGCACCAGGTGATGTGAAATGAGGGTGCATTTGGCAGCAGGAGGCACAGTTGAGCCCTACATCTAAGGCACCAATTCACCTAAGGTTGGTCTCTGGTTGAACTATTCCTGCATTTAAGGAGAGTTTAATGATAATGATTATCAGAAATACTAGAATTTACCATTCAAACATATCTTGGATATTTGATAATGTTACTGCTCATGTTATTCAGTCTTACTTTAAGGTATTTAGGATTGAGTCAAGCCCACACATACATACTTAGTCATGAACTTATGCCTTTACATTGTATTAAGGATCCAGAAAGAGTGGATTCATAAGTTTGGTTTTCTCTCTTATATTCATACCTTACTAGCGCTGTTGTAGATATTGTACATAGTTGATTATTTTTAGTATAGCGCTGTTTATAGTTATTGTTGTTATTATTTACACTATTTGTGTGACCAGCATTGTATTCTTCTTCTTTCACATGTCTAACATGTTGTATTTGGTGCACAAGTTAATAAAAATTGCATTTAAAAAAAAGAGAGTTTAATGATATGTGTCATGGAGGGGGGGTTACGTTTAAGGCTGCCAGATAAAGAAATTTATAATATCTTGTATATGATTCTGGGCTGCAGTTTGACTCAAGTTTCGTTGGTAGTTTTTTTTTAACTTCTTTGAATATGTCTCTGCTTTTTCTGGTAAATGGACAATAAGAGTAAATAAAATACTACTTCTTTATCCATGCACCTTCATCAGTTATGAAAGCTTCCATAAAATTCTGCTCGTTTCTGTTTTTTAAACTGTCAAGGATATTTGCATTCCTATGTAGATTGTATTCACTTCACCCCATTCCAAGATCTTAGAATACCATTTACATGACTGCAGCTCTGTTTTTGTAGAACCACACCTGATCAAATTATGTCTTATTGAAAAAAATAACATCTGTTTTCATACATTGCTGGATGCCAGCAGAAGTCAAATGTCTGAAACTGTTATGTATTTAAACAAGTCTCCTGGCTTATTAAATTATCACACTGACAACTTAAGTGGCACAGCTAAGAAATTAGTTTAATAATAACTGAGCATTATAATTCAAATTTAGTCTGCAAATGTGTAAAATGAACTTATTCTGTATTTCACAATGCAGCATATTTTTTAAGCAATGTCAAATTCTGAAACATTAAAGCATCTATTGTTCAGATGATATCTTTAAGAAAAGCTCTTGTTTCTTTTCTGTCACCAGTCATGGCCATTCACTGGTGACAGATTCATGACATTAGTGATATTCAACTTAATCCGCAAGTATATCATTTTGTATGTTTATCATATTAATTTGCCAGACAACACTAACCACAGCTTGAAGATTGTAACCCTGTAGAAGAAACAATTCAGTGGATCAGGCAAAATTTGTGTATAATGTACTGGATACAGGATAGTGGAGGGTGAACCTGAGTAAATAACAAAGTGGACTAGTTGTCCTGTTTATGCAGTACTAATCAGGTAATGTCAGTGACTTTCTTTAATGATGAAATATACTAGTGAACTAGCAATCCTTTCTGCGGTGTAGCAAATAGGTCATGCAAGAGAGAGAATTTGAAGACAAAGCACTAGAGTGAATGGAATGGAAGTCTATGCCTATGCTGAAATAATCATACAGTGCTGATAGATTTTCATAACTGAATAATAGGGTATAAAATAGAGTTCCTACCTACACTGCTGTAATCAAGAACATTCTTCGATCCTGGCTAAAGTCAAAAGCTTGTGGGTGAGAGTCCAACCTAATGTTTAATGCTTAAAACCTGTTGACTCTTGGATGTGCTGTAAGCTATGATCAGCTAATCTGTTTCAATGCCGCTTCTTCAAAAAGAAAAAGAAAAACCTTGCCATTTTTACAAGACGATTACAAATATTTTAGTTATATTTGATGTCCAAACGTCTACTTGAATGTCTGTCACTAAAACAACTGCATCTAACACGTCTGTTAAGAACACAAGACCTTTTCTTCCCTAAATCCCCTTGATGAGCAGTTAATTTTGTGATTATTCTATACAACAATCATCTGCTTTACTAATGGAAAATAAAAGAGCCCCAGGTTTGTTAGACAATAAGCACGGCTGATAATGATTCAGTGCAGCAGCTGTCTGAGCGAGTTCATTATTTTGAAAAAAGTGCTTATCAAAGTAATACAATTATCCAGTTAATAGTTCACTTAATCTGTTTGTTTATTGTGGCTTTCAGCCATAAAATGGTCACAGTATTTTTATACAATCAATTTAAAAATGCAAATATATTAAATACCCTTTCTAACATACAAAAAAACCTTCAAGAATCTATAAATTCTAAGTGTATTGGCAACATTTGTGATATACATACATACATACATACATATATATATATATATATATATATATATATATATATATATATATATATATGCACATGGGTTTTGTCACCCTGTAAAGAGGCCTCATAGCATTATGCATTCAAAGTTAATAAACACAGATGTTGTTGTCTTGCAAACATCACACCTATTATTGAAAATAGATGTTAGAAACTGAAATAAATATATATAATTGTGTATCAGACTGTCTACTTTGTATACTTAAACAAATGTCCTGCGTAAGCATCAGCACATACATTTTTTGCATGTGTGTAGTATATTAGAAGCCATCCTCAGGCAAAGAAGATTGCAAAAATGAACAATCCCAGGAAGTCTGTATACACAATGCCATTATTTAGAAAGGTACGCTTTTTTAATAATGGCATTGCATAATACCAATAATCCACTCCTGTTTACAGGTACTGCTGCTTTACTCAAGTGGTAGCTTGTTTGATCACTCAGATTTCACCTGCATGACAAAATGGGTTAGGCATGTATAAACCCAGCATTACCCACACACAACTGGGGTTTATTCTAAACTACACTTTCAAAATCAAAAATGCAATATTACTATAATTGTTGAAATATTATCTTCAGTTTGAAAAACATTTTGCAATACTGCATGACTAATTATGTAAAGATATTACACAAAAAAGCTTTATTGGATTTCTAATCAGAACTAGTAAAAAACGATTTAATTATAAGGCAAGTATGACATAACTTAATTTTATTTGGCATAATTACAATGACACAAGTCTGCACTTATTTTTCATGTTTTGTTTCTTTTTCCCCACTTTTGACCAGTTGTTTTTTCTCAGGAGATCTTTTTAATGTGGAAGAACTTGCCCAGTCCATATCTTCAGGGATGGAGATTATATTGTTGTTTTTGATGAAGGAGATGATTTCTTCTATAGTGTTGAAAGTTTTTAAATCATTTGAATAACAAAATTCTAATTTTTGCTGGGTATATTTGATGGGTTTTTATTTTGTTTTGTTTTAAAAATCTTACTAATGGCCATGTTTTCTTACCCTGCTCTAGAACTCTTGAAGAACAGTCATTGTCACTTCTTATCTGGTGCTGCTTATAGGTTAGTGGGCCTTTCCTCCAAGCTGACTTGAGAATAGTGTCTTTGTCCAAGTATGATAGAAATTTGACAACTATGGACCTGGGAGAAGCAGAAGCTGAGGAAGGCATTGGTTTCCCTATTGCTATGTGGACTCTCTCTATACCATTAGATAAGCCTTCCTTTAAATCAAGTATTTCTGGGAGCCAAGTACTTAAGAATAAAATGAAGTTCTCACCCTCAGCCGTATCAGGGAGACCAAAGATTCTTATATTAGTTCTTCTTTCTCTGTTTTCTAGATCGTCGAGTTTGTTGGTTAACAAATTATTTTGTTGGATAAGAAATTCAACCTGAGCCTCTTCTTCCCTGAGCCTTCCATCAATATCAGTAAGTGATGTTTCAATGTTTATTAATTTAGATTGTTGTTGTTGAAGAATCTCCTTTAGGATGTCAGTTTGACTTTGACAGTTCTAAGACTTTCAAGTTTGTCTGTAAATTTGTCCATCTTTAAGGAGAGATCCTGAAGAGTGGAGGACATCTGTTGTATATCCTTCTTCAGTACTATGTCAGAATTCTTTATGTTGCTCATTTCCACAATGATGTATTTTCTCCAGAATATTTTGACAGGAACATTTTTAGGTAGAATACTCAAAGTTGGTATATCTTTAGATTAGTAGTTTATTGGCAGTTTTGTTTTGTTTTCAAAGAAATTAGGTAATTTAATTTCCTGTAATTTGGTGTAGTTTAAGGAGCTCAGAATAATGCTGATACCAGTTGGCCATTCAGGCTCCACCCCCCCCCCCTCATTTTTCATGTTTTGATTATTATGTATTACTCTCATTCAAAGCTGGTCTCACATACTCTTTTTGATTTATTTTATACCATATCACACATCTATTCCTCTCTGTGTATATATATATATATATATATATATATATATATATATATATATATATATTTATAATCTTTCTATCTCCAGCTATCTAGCTAGCCATGTATATATATTTTAATTTCAGAAAGATTTTATTTTGTATTTTAATATTTGCTTATAAAAGGTATATCAGCATTCAACCGACTGTATATTTGTTTCCGGTTGCATCATACTATTACTGCGATTGTTAGGAAGGTATATGCTTGAATTATATAATTTTTAAATTACTTAGGGGGGCTAGTAACATTGTTGTTTTTGCTTATAGAAATATGTTTCTCATTACTCCTGTCCCTCTTTTCCTTGATATAATGTCTTTGAGGGTATCATGACCATGGCCACAGACCACAGGGAATATGTGTATTGTAAATAGTGTAGATAGTTTTTACTTTATACTTATTGATTTTTTCCCTGTCAATGTGAATTAGATTTTAAATTCAATATCCTGATGTAATAATATTTTTGAAACATAAATGGGTTTTGTGGCCCTTAAAGAGGCATAGGAACATTAAAAACTGAAGTTAATAAACACAGATGTTGTTCAATTGCAGGAATTACATTTATCCAAATCAGAACACATGAAATTGAACATAGATGGTTTTATTGTATTCTGTTCTTCATTTAATGATTTAAGGGAAAGAGGGCATTGTGACTTTTGGGAAGTCAGCATCTAGTACAATTAGATTAGTTAGTTAACTTCATGATAAAAGTAGTTTGTTGGCAAGTAATAATGTTGTATGTAATAGCATGCTGCATTCTTTTATATCAATTTATATATGTAGATTTAAAAGTTAAATGCTTAAATGAACTTTTGTATTTGATTTTGGAGAAGACTGCTGTTAAATGTATAGAGGCCGTAGACTTAAACATTTTGACATATTTCTAAATCATAACCAAAAGCATTTACAGTAATTATCTCAATTTGTCAGAACAAAGGCTAGAATCCAAAAAAGGTTAATGTTAGCAGAAAGCCTGGCAGTAGCCATTTCTGATTCAAAGACAAGATCCATGGCTGTACTGTAAAATGAAGACTGCAAGACTGCAGTGGGCTACCTCTGTGGTCTATTGCAAATGTTAATGAGGCATTTTGGGGGAGTGGCCTTTACTAATTATCAATGTACTTTCCTACTAGAACTGCCTGTGGTAGGGCATTTACACAGCTAAGCAATTCAGAGAATCACTTGGCTGCATAAGTTAGCATGGTCAGCCATGTTAATTAACATGGCCAAAGGTTTGCATTTACCCATTACTTTCAATAGGTGCCATCATGTTAGAGATAAGTGCCAAAGAATTTGCTGGACAGGTAGTGGTAGTGGTGGTCGTGGTGGTGCTATGTGTGTGTTTGTGCATGTGTGTGTGTATGCATGTGTAAGACTGAGTTCACCTGGGTGGTTTCAGTAGGGGAGGTTAGTTGAAGCATAGGTAGCATAGGGGTCTGTTGGGGGACATGTCTGTGAGTGCAATCAGGTGATTTGGCTGTGTATATTTGAGTGTGTGTGGGGGATCTTTCATACATATAAATTCCTCAAGACTAATGAGCAACCCCTTCAGTACGGGGGGTGGGGGCACTAGGAATTAAAAGATCATGTTCAGTGGTTCACATTACCTGCCAAAGCTGTTTAAAAATGCTGGTGACATGGAGGATGTCTTTTTGGCCTTCAAGCCACCCCAAAAAATTACCCTCAGACACAGATATTTAATTTTAAAATAAAAAAGAAATGATGCTCATCTTTTCATTTCACCCTGATGCACAGAAGTCATTCCTCCTCACCAATGTCACTGCATGCCAAGCAATGATGACATGGTAGTGGGTCCCAGAAACTGTGAATTGTAATCAGCACTGATAAATTTCTACCTTGCAGTGGACACATAAGCAAAGTCTTAGCAAACATAATAGAGTACAATTTATACTACTGCATGAAATCCAAAACAAGCTAAAGGGAGAGACTCAGTGCTGTCCTTCAGACCCCAGAACCAGTCTTATCTGGTGAAAACATTGCTAATGTGATAGTCCCAAGTGAGTGAACAACACCACTGACACTGAGCCAAGACAGGGCTGGTATCAAGGTCTGGAATCCACAGCTAGGGGTACAGTAAAACTATGTTATAGATGAGGTTACACATTACTGCAAATCAAATATAACTTCACTACTCATTTGTAATGAATGAAGGGGAGAAGAAACGTTTCCTAAGTTAAAGAGAATAGCTAAATATCAGCTTGGTAACAAAGTACACACGATCAGCGCCAACCCCATAGTTAAGACCTACTCATTGTTAGACTCAGAAAAGAAGGGGGCAAAGTTCCTCAAATAACATCTCAGGAGTTGCAAAAAACATATAGTGGCACAGACTTCTCATAATAATTGTACTAAAGGAAAAAGACAATGCCAAAAAGTGGCTTCCCCCTACAAGCCACTAAATGGTGAAAAGAAGAGCGTGCATACCACGTAAGGTGCAATCACAAAACAATGAGTGATCAAAGGGAAAAATATGGAGACGTTTCCCATATCGCTCTGACAAATGTAGAAAGTTTCTAGAATAATAGTTCTGTGTCATCATGCATCTTCTGAAGGATATGAAGTATGAAACTCTGTGTATTATAGTATTTAATGATTTGAATCCCCAGTGATTTTCCAGTAAATAGCAAATTTTATGAGGAACACACCAAAAATATGGGGTAAAAATACAGACATCATGAAAATCTGCACAGTTGAAACATGTGGTTGGTGACTGACATATCAGTAATTCAAACATAAAAAACATCTAAATTTAAATTTAACTTCTGCTTCTATAATCTTTTATCCCCAAATAAAATAATGTGGATTAATTTATAAAAGGTTGTTCTGAACTTACACACTCAATGATGGATTTGCCTCAGAGGCAAATGCCAAGTGTATTGCATCTGCGGACCCCAGTTTCTGTATTTAGTACTGTATTTTCAGAGAGTGAGCTATGGTCTGCACGTTCAATTAAAAAAAATCCAAATGTAAAAGACAGTTGCACTACCTCTTCTAATGAGTAAATATTGGCAGTTACAGGAACAAGGAAAATGTGAAAGAAAGATGATCTCTCACTCAAATCATGTGCACACTAAAGAAGGAAGGCTATGGTCCCAGAAATACATTACCACATTGCTAGTGCAAGAGCCAAATGGAAATACATGAATGCCATTGGAAAAAGATTCATGGGAAGGTAAGGCTATATATATATATATATATATATATATATATATATATATATATATATATATATATATATATTTACTTTTTATATTAATATTTAATACAGTTAAGGGCTATATGATGTTGTTCTCTGCAATACAGCTTATCATCAACAGCCAAAATTGCAAGGCTGCTGCCATTTCAATCACAGATCTTTGGACATGATCTTTAACAAAAGTAAAAAGTTAACAGAACAACAGTTTGGAGCACAAAATATGTATGGGCAGGAGGAAAAACACTAGACATCATAGATATTCCAGTGGTATTATACAGGTGTACCTGAAAAAAGTTAATAAAACAGCACATTTTGCAGCACAAAAGATATGTAGGTG
The DNA here is from genome assembly GCF_019279795.1 of Protopterus annectens. Taxonomy (NCBI): domain Eukaryota; kingdom Metazoa; phylum Chordata; order Ceratodontiformes; family Protopteridae; genus Protopterus; species Protopterus annectens. Next base: position 278,642,556 of record NC_056727.1, read on the forward strand.
GTAGGGGAAATGCTATTCACCATGGCAAAAGTTCCAAACCCTTCACTTTCAGCACATTAAACTCCTTGTTAACTAAGGTGAACTTTAGTCCTCTTTATCAGGAATAGCCTTTAAATTGTAGCATAATTCATTTAAACATGTTATATCAGAACCAGGGCTAAAAGCTTCAAACCTTGTACCTTTGGTGTGGAAATTCATTCATAGGAACCCAGAGTATTAGTCCTCTACACTTACTGAGAATGCTTGCTTTGGGTTGAATTTGTGACCTACAAGAGATATAACACTCTTAAAACATGGCATTATTGACTCATTGTAATTATCCTTCAGGAATGAAGAACAGAGCTGGGACAAATTCATGGACAGTTGCAAAGAATGGGGGTGTGTCCAACTGAAATTGCCATGCAGAAGATTTTAAGACAAACCAGAGATACTTTTTAAATGTTGTGCTGAGATACATTAACAGTTCATAGAGGTGAAGCATCACTGTACACTTTCTGAATTATAAGAAGAATGAAACTATATTATCTGACATTATTGACTGACTGTAAACATTGAGGATTTATGAGGGGTAGGGAAGAAATACAAGAATACATCATGGACATTCTGTTATCTCAGGTGCAGATGAGTTATGTTTGGTGTGTGTGTGTATGTGTGTGTGTGTGTGTGTGTGTGTGCACACTGAATTTAAATCAACATATTTACCACCTTTTGATCATTCATTGATATATTTTACAGTATACATATGTAAAAATAATTTACAAAAAATAATTTGGCATTTCTAATGCTTTCTGTTACACCCTCTGAAATTACAAATATTTTAAATTCTCTTTGAGTGTTGTTAGGCCTTTAAATGCTATTAAATTCTACACTTTTGTATGGATATCTAGAATATAAAAACATTCGATGAGGACTATACTCCAGTTTTAGACTGCTTATCTTTTCTATTCCAGTTGAAAAATGTAATGATCCTGAATTGTTATAATTTAAATTTGTAAACATTTTATAAGAATCTAAGTGAAATTTTAAAACCTGAAATAACATTTTACAATGATAAACTTAAGATCACTACTTAGTTTGTTTAAAATATCTAACAGATGATTTTTAGCTTGTACATGAAACAAATGAAACATTTATAGTAACTCATAAATTATTAAACATTGGTAACAGTCTCAGGAAAGTATGTTCTTCTATAGAAGTTACGCACTTACTTGGAGAAAATTTTACCCAAATAGTGGTGAATCTACTAGTCGGTGCTGATTAACTGACTAACATTTTCCTGCAATAATCAGTTTGTCCTTTGTTAGATAATTACATTAAATATAACTTAATCCTAACTTTCACTGTTGAGGATATAGAAAATAACAATAAATCCATGAAGACAAGAGAGGCATGTGGTATTCCTGCATTACCCTTTGAAATCAATACTTTACTACATAGAACAATAGAGATGTTTATAACTCATTTGCAGATAATACCTTCCCAATGTCTTGGAAAAATCTATGTTTCTCTGTGATACTAAATCCCGCTAAAGACTGCCATTGTATGGATAATTATCATCCTATAAGAGTTCTTAACATAGCTTATTAAATCTCTATGGTACAGAATCTACCCTTACCTAACTAACTCCTCACACAAATATATAGCTTCAACCTTGCAACAACCTCTCCAAATTTTTCAAACCACAACAGGATACCAAATGCTGTTCTCAGTCTTAAGAAAGAAACTACATACTAAAAAACAAGAATAATTTATTCTAGCACCTCGGTGTAACCACCTTCATGGAATAAAAAAGTTACAAAAAACACTCCTTATATATTACATTCCTAATTAAATTTCATCAATCAAACAATCAACTTTTAAAGCAAACATTTCCAATTCAATTCATTATTTAAACCTTTGGGAATCAATGTATTTAAAATGTAAAGGCTTTCTTTATAAAATATTTTTTGTTTCAATAATTCATCTGTAACATCCATGCATTTAATTTGTTCCAAAATAGTACATTGTAATAAGTCAGTATTACTTTCATGGAACATTTTAAAGTGTGTAACAATCACTTTATCTTCCCTACAATTTTATATGTCCCTTAAATGTTCCATGAACCTTATGTGAAACTCTGTCTTTGTTTCACCTATATAATATAGGTGACAAGGGCATTTAGGGCATATATAACTCCTTTGCTTTTACAAGAGAAAGTTCCCCTAGGTTCAAATCTTATGTGATTCATAGAGAAAAGTAATTACAATGTGGGTGCATATATTGTACCTACCACATTTTAATGTTCCCCTAATGGATGGAGCTCTAATTAACTCTCTTGTTGGCATGGTAAACATATAGCTTCAACCTGTCTAATTATTTTTAATTGGTATATCACAAAAAATATTAATCCCAATCAGCAAGCATTTTCGAGCATAAATTAACAATGGATTGTATAAGAAAATGCAAAGCATAGTTGCCTTAACTAGTATAAATAAAACTGAATTCAAAATATAATTGTCTCTGTTGATATAAGGGCAACTTTTATTAACTTTTGACATTGGAACAGCATTTCATAAATTATTTGGCCCTAATTGTTTATTATTCTACATAAACATAACTTTTTTCACTAGTTACTGTAGTATTGAAGATAATGTACTCTGTTGTTCATAGTTCTATCAGGCTTGCACCTTATATTTTGTAAAGATTTAAGCTTAAACATGGTGATAGACAAGGACATCCATCACCTCCATATCTAGTAACAGAACTAACAGAATATTGTATTGATGACATTTTTTTTATAATCTTACTGTGAATCTGATTTATTGTCCTAGCTGTTGTCATATTTCAGATGGCATTCTACTCTCTGGAATCACAGACATTACCTTTAAATTGTACACATAAAGCCAAATGTATCACCATTTTCAATGATAAATGGGAAACTGGGGAGGTTTTGATATTGAAGAGTATACATATTATCCTTCTGAGAACTCCCTATAAATAAAAATAAATAATGTCTTAATGATACATTTGACACCTCTTTAGCTGAATATAAATCTAAATAGTTTACAAAAGATAAATAATTTTAAGATGGTTTTATTGCCTAAACTGTTGGATTGTTTATCTACATCTGTATTCATCCAATGCAGTATATTTGTCTCTAATTTTACAAATAATTTCGGTACTAGTAATCAAGTTATACACCTAGAGCTTTGATGATGTTATGAGAAGAACACATGAGTTGGTGGTCTGTCTACAATTTCCTTAATCTGATTAGCTATAAGAAAATGCAAACTAGTACTGAAGTAGTCCTCATTGGAACCAGAAAAGTAGAAAGTAATCTGACTTTATATCCAAATACTTTAAAAAAAATTCTCCAGAAGTTGAAGCAAAAATTTCTTTATTCCTGGATTGATAAGCACTGCTTCTTTATAAGAAAGCATATTATCTTAGTATATTTTCTTCACAGTTTTTGTCTGGATATAGTCGTGACTAAGATGTCCTAGAAATCTAGCAAATGTGTAAAATGGACCAATTTCTTGATATATTTTGGAATTTACTATTGTTGGATACAACTTGCGTTCTTACTTCTATTAGATGACATTACTTTAAAAGTGTAACTTATTTAAGTTTTTGAAATTTCTGTTTATTGTTCTCATTCATTAGAAAGACAAACTGTAGCTACTATTGTTAGCTGTAAGTATAGATGATTGTGATACTTAAGCTTGCACATGAAGCCAGTTAAGAATCTAGGCTTTCAAGAATTTATTCCATGGTGAACAATTCAAAAACAATAACCATTTATTATTTTGTGTACTTAATATATCTTTCTAATCTAAATCACTCTAATGTTCAATGCTTTCTGTTCAATAAAAAAAAAGATATTACATTGGACTTAGCTCTGCTTCTGCCAACTGGTTTAACAGCTTTTTTCACCAACAGGCCTAAAGACTTAAAATGGCATAGTGCTTTGTCTAGCTTCCAACCAATCTCTTTTGGAGTTCACAAGGGATCCATACTTCGACCTCTGCTCTTCAACATAGGTTCATAGGGTCATAGGTGTGTACTAGGCTAATGGCCCTGGAGCCTTTACAAGCCTAGCCCATAGCAGTGCTCTGGCATCATGCCACCCGACGTTAGTTCCCAGTGCTTCTATCAAGCAGAGCCACTGGAGTGATCCCAAGGGTGAACTTTCTATTACCCATCCACTCATCAAGATTTTTCTTGAAGAGGGACAGCAAGGTACTCTGCTTGACATGTATGAGAAATCTATTCCAGAGCATGGGCAGTCTCTGGGTGAGGAACCTGTTCCTCCAGCATGTTCTGTTGATTGTGGTAATGAGGTTGAGGTCTCTGGACCATGTGGAGGGATTGGGATTTCTTTAGATGCAGCATTTCTAACAGAGCTGGGTCATACATGGCTTTGTAAGTCAAGCAAAGATCGCCACTAATTAGGTGATATGAGACAGAGAATAGCTGGAGTCTTTTGAGTCTCTCCATGTAGGACATGAGTTTCATGTACTTCTGTGGTCTCTCTAGCTGTTGCAGGCATCTAGTGAGGTACATGCAAAATGGGGCATTATTCTCAATGATTAGTCTAATGAGGGAAGAGTAGCAAGAGACAATGACCTCTTTCTTCCTGGATGCAAATCCCTTGGTAATGAGATGTGCCACATAGAAGGACTTTCTGACCACAGTGGCAATGTGGTGGTCGAAGGAGAGGCTAGTGTCAACCTGCATATCCAGATCTCTTAAAACACCTTCAGTGTTCAGTGGGCTCCCATCAATGTGGTAATTAGTGGGAACTGAGTTTTTCTCAAAGGGGATAATGACACATTTTTTGGCATTAAGCTTAAAGCCATGGTTTCAACACCAGTCAGTGGTCTCAGTGAGCCATTTCTGTAGGATGTCTACATCACTTGGGGAGTTAATAATGGCTCCCAGCTTGCAGTCCTCTGTGAACTTGGTCAGCCAGATTCCCTTTGTGTTGGCCTGGACTTCTGAGAAGTAGATGCTGAATAGGAGAGGACCCAGGACCAGTTCTTGTGGGACTCCACTCATGACTGGTCGGCAGTCTGACTTGGAGTCGACTATTTTCACACTGTGTGTTCTATCTGTTAGCCAATTTGCAACCCAACTAGTGACATAGGGGTTGATGCCTAGTTTGGTGAGTTTATCAATAATTCCTGAGTGAGGAATGGTATCAAAAGCCTTGGCTAGATTGAGGTAGGCTGTATACACTGCCTTACCTTCATCCACAGCCCTGGTGACTGACTCAAAGAAGTCAACCAGGTTGAGCAGGCATGATCTCCCTTTCAGAAAGCCAAATTGTGTGGCGTCTAGAATTTGGAGACTTCCTATATCTTTGTTAATCAGGTCCATGATGATGCGCTTCATAGCTTTATATCAGACTCGTCAGGCTAATGGGGTGATAATTCCCATGGTCTGCAGTTGCTCCCCCTTTATGAAGAGGGATGACTGTAGCAATCCGCCATTCAGTAGAGACAAAGCTTGAGATGAGGCTGTGGCTGAATAGGGCACACAGATGTGGTGTCAGTTTACTTTGTAGTTCATGTAGAACACAGCCAGGGATATTATCGGGTCCCATTGAAGCTTTATTCTTGGCCTTGGACAATGCAGCTTTAACCTGTGCTGCAGTAATGCTGGGTGCCCGGCATTCTTCTGGCATTGTGATTGGTCCTTTGGGGGGGGTAAAGTTGGCATTGAATCTGTTGGCCAGTATGTTGGCAATATCTGTTGGCTCAGTATAGGATGTACCGTTGTGCAGTAACTCAGAGCAAATTTGGGTATTGCTGTAGAGGTTCTTGATATAACTATAGAAGGCTTTGTGATTGTTTTTAGTATCTGCCACAATTCTGCCTTCACAGCAGGCTTTAGAGGATTTGATGAGGGATCTTAACTTTTTGTTTAGGCTACTAAGGGAGTTTTTCGGATTTTGCCTTTTTCTGCAACAGTTCTTCCTTCTGTTGCTGAGTTTATTAATGGCAGGGGACCACCAAATTGGTTTCCTTTCTTTGGAGGAGAATGTCTTGGTTCTGTTGGGTATGGCTAGTTCCATGCATTTATGTACATATAAATACAGTGCATTGGTGTATGATTTGGCATTCTTGCAGCTATTTTCCATTGGCATGGGTGCCGTGAAGTTAGCCACCTCTGTTTTTAGGAGCCCAAAGTCAGCTTTGGAAAAGTTTTTAAAGGTGGTTACCTTTGCGGGGGGTGTGAGTGAGATGTGGATTTTTATGCTCATTAGTTTATGGTCAGATCTGACTAGGGAGTGATTGACTACTGGTATAGAGCAATGGCTGCCATGTTAGTAATAACCAGGTCAAGGATGTTGCATCCTCTAGTGAGGTTCAGAATGAGCTGGTCCAGGGCATTGGAATTGATGAATTCCAGGAAGCATTGGGCCAGTGTATTGGTGCTTCAGTAGTTCTCCCAGTTGATGGAAGGGTAGTTGAAGTCTCATAGTATGAGTGTGTTGGGTTGGACCTTGATAGATTTCAGGGTGCTTAGGAACATCGAGTGAAAGTTTAAGGACATGGCTGGGGACCTATAGCAGGCTATGACCTGGATTGCCATCTTACCCGATGTTAGTTGTACCTGAAGTATCTCAGATGCGTTATGCTGGGCTACTAGACTGGAGGTGTGCATCTCCTTTATGAATATGGAGACACCACCACCTTTGGAGTTGTGCTTGAGGTTTCGGGTCTGAAAGGTGTGGAAAGCCTGGTAGTGCAGGGGTACTTTCTGCCTCTTTAAGCCAGGTCTCCATTACAGTACAAATGTTGATGTTCTCCATTTTGAGGAGTGCTTCGAGCAAGTGCATCTTGAGATTTAGACTTTTAGCATTGAGCAGCATGACCATCAGATTGCATTTATTTATAGCTGTTATGGTGGTAATTAGGTCTTTGGAACACCACCTAAAAATGGCACTACAGGGGTAGCAAGAGCTTTAGCCAGTACCAGGAAACCCAGCGGTGACAGATGCAGGCCATCTCTGGCAAAGCATCGAGGTCTGTCAATCATGTTGTCCCAAGCAGACAGATACTGGATCCCCTTAGAATGACACCAGAAACTTAGACAATTGTTGAAGTCAATCATTTTTTGTTGTGCTGCGGTGTAATTCTGGGCGATGGTAGGATACTGTTCAGGGCTGTGGTCATACCTGCCTGGGCCACATATTCTGAGAGCTCCACCATGTCTCTTTTTATGTAGTCCAGGGAGGTGCATCTCAGGTCATTCATGTCCACATGGACAATGATAGAGTCACACTTGTAATTGTTGTATAGTGACCTGAGTGCATGTGTTATGTGTCTGATTCTGGCACCTGATAGACCGCTGACTGCTACCTTCTCTTACTCAACCTAGTGAATGGGACATCTGTGTGCCTCAATATTGAGTCACCTATGATTATTGTATTGGGCAAGATGTTTAGTCTTAGGGGCTTAGGTTGAGGGGTACACTGTGGAGGTGAGCCATGTGTCCTGTGGTTTGTGCTGTATTGCAGTGGTTGAGTGCATTTTTGTCTTGGAGGTCTCTGCTGTTTGGGTAAATGTCTAGTGAGAACCTTCATGAAGGTGCATGTCTGGTTTGTATTTTTATGTGAGAAATTTGATGGTGGGTGTTCTGGAGGGCCATGTGTTCCATGTGGTGGGTGCAGGTGTTGACCTTCTCCTCTTGACCAGCTAGTCCAGTCTTGGCAGGAGAGTGCATAGCTTCCAATTTGGTGATATAAGTGCATCTCTCGCAAGTCTGAGTGTTGGGAGGTAAGAGGAGAGGGTTGTCTGTGTACATGAGGCAGTTGCTGCACTGCCTCAGAATGTCCAGTGCAGCAGGTTAATCGGAGAAAGCACAGAGAACTGCTCTGTAGTCATGCCAGGAGGGTTGGTCATAACTACTAAGTACTGGAGCTATTTCAGTGAAGAACAACTAGTGCTAATCGCTAGTTGTGCTACAATAATTGCTACAAAAACCTGTTGAAGTGCCATGTGATTAAGCTATTTGAGGTGTAAAAGAGAAAGATCTAGCAAGATTCATGGGAAAAACTGAAGAGCAGCCTTTCTGGCACCAGTAAGAGTTTACCTCAGCTCGGCACTGCTAGGCGGAGCTTAAACAAGCATACACCCACACGCATGCATATTATTAATGATCTTCACACAGCCATCAATCATATCACCATTGTTCAATATGTAATTGGTACCCATCAGGTCATATTCAACCAAGATGTAGGCACAGTGAAGTACAACCAGCTGTAGTAATCATCCAGTATGCATGATCCTTCAGTGTAGTCAGCACAAAAAATATGCTAGCAGTTGATCATATTGGTTTTGTGCTGATCTAGTTTTAATATATTTATTAATATAGCATTTATTTATATAATTTTACTGCTTAGTAGAGTTTATTTTTCTTTCTTTCATTTCAGACGCTGCAGTCATTACATCTGACCTTAATATTGCAGGAGCTCTGTCAAAAATCCCTATACCTACAAGTTTACTGTGACTTTTGCCATTGTTTCATGTAAGCATATTTATCATGAAGAATCTTGCTGCATATTAACTTTAATCAGTTAAATACATGACTGGTCTGTGACTGAAAGGCTCTGTAAAATAACAGAACTCCTTCCTACGTTGGCTACTGCCCCCTTTTATTTGAACAGTAGTCTCAGGAAATGGCAGAAAACCTGTTTTACTTGCATCTCTTTGTTAATTGCTTTCTTCTGCCTCTGAAGTGATTACTATCGGTTATAAATTGACCTATACTTGACTTGAGGGTGGGAAGACCAATATGCTTGGCTTTGTTTCGTGCCTCTACCCTACCTCCAATTCCCACCCATCCCTCTTACTCTATTATACTTCCTACATACACATTTCACATATGACTCGTATTCCAAAGCCTTCCCAAAATTATTCTACTGCTTCTATATATTCTGTTTCTTGATTTTTACTTTCTTATCTATTTTTAATTTTTATCCCCATTCCCAATTATCTTTCTCCCTCACATACTGTTTTGCACTATATCCATTTATAATTACACCCTCCCTAGTAGTACCTATTTATCCAACATTATAACCTTTTCTTTTCCCAAATAAACCCTCATTTTTCTTTTCTGACTACATTCTTATACACTGGCATTTAATACCCTCTATTCCTTTCCAGAGAAGATACAAGGATAACCTACCTCTATTATTTTATAGAAAACATTCTTCTACTTATCTATCCTGCCCCACCTTCCAGAATCCACCATCACTGAATCTTCTACTGTCCTATAACTTCTTGTTTCCTTCTTCATTGCTACTTCCCAATACCTAACATCTATAAACTACAGATTCCTGTACTTAATTTTGCTACTCTTCAGTTTATCCTCTAGTCTTCTCCTCCTACTGTGCCATCTGTCATCCTACCATGACTCAATAATATATTGCAATATCTCCCCAACTCTGTCCCAACCACCTATCCATACATCCTCTTTACATTCTCCACACATTGTGTCAAACCTATTTAATATTGCACCTCCATTTAATCCAAATAAATGCTAATTAATTGCACTGCAACTCACACCAAAACAAAATTAAGGGCTAGAATCCTCTTAAAAAACAAGAATGTATTATTCTCCGATATACTAAAATCCTTCGATTCTCAGTTAGAGCGTCTTCTGTGTGGCGACATGTGTGAATGGGCATTCCTTCATTAAAGGTTGTGCATTAGGCCCGGCAAGCCAGCATGTAAAAATCTACTGCCAATTATTAGTGAACCGGAGTTCCACTGTGGCGACCCCTAACTAGGAAAAGCTGAAAGACACAAACATACTAAAATTCTTCTAGGAGAGATATTCATCCTAGTCCTGGCCCTACCTATCCCAATGAACACAAAGATAATTCTGTTACACATACTTCTGTAACCCAGCAACAGCTAATTCCCAACCCTGGTGATCTCATTTTTGCTGCAATAAATTTTTAGAAGTATAAAAAATAAAGCTGCTGAACTACATGCCTGGATTACCCAACATAAGCCTGATGTTCTCCTGTAACTGAAACTTGGCTTAAACCCAGCAAAAACAACTCCAGAGTTATAGTTCCTGGCTAAAATATCATCCATAATGACCTTATAAAGAGGAAACGTGGTGATAGTGCTTTACTATTTCCCACTACTTACCATAGTTCCCTTTACAGTAAACCACCACCAAAATTCAGTTCAAGAGAGCTTCTTAGTGCTTTTCTCAGAATAAACAACTATAAACAAGTATGTATTACTGCTTTTTATATCCCCCTCCTGGCCACTATACAGCTATACTGGAAGCTATCTTACACTGGATATCCTTGACATTTCTACAAGAAAAAATATTACTAGGTCTTGAGAATGTATTTGGTTGGACTTAAACCCTAACTGCCCTACATCTAGCATGAACTTATATGTTTTTTCACAACTAATTAATAGCCCCACGCATTATAGCAAGACATCAAATTCTCTATTAAACTGGCTCCTAGTATCAGACCCTAGCAAATACTCCTCCACAGGTACAATGTCAGACTCTCTCAGTGATCCTCTCCCAGTCTATATGATTAGACATCTCACACATCCAGTTAAACAACATATTTATAGAATAATACATAACTTGTCCAAGTTTAACTCAGAAGAACTCATTACTACACTATCATCTATTAAATGGAACTTCTTAAAAATCCCCCCTTAGATGATGCTGTAATTGAATTCAGTACAACTTTTCTAAATATCTTAAATAGCCTTGCACCTCCTCAAAGGAAAAGACTGAAAACAAATAATGCAATTTGACTGTCCGATAAGATTAGAACGCTAATGCAGGATAGAGAAAAAGGATGGAAAGAATGGCAGAAATATAAAACACATCAATATCTTGAAAACTTTAGAAATCATACTAAAAAGCAAATAATTGAAGACAGAAAACAATACTATAATAGTGTTCAAAATAATACTAAACAAAACCCTAAAATATTTTGGACATCCATTAAAGAAATCTCGCATCCTGGCCAAAAATGCAACCCAAACCCCTCTCCTGATAGCGCACCACTCAAAACTGAAAAACAGTTCATAGATAGTATAGCATATCTTACCAAGGATTCCTCAACATCTATTCCCAACCTTGCCCAACAGCCACATAGTACCACATCCACTTTCACCTTCAAATATGTGCCCACATCCTGTATAAAACTACTCTTAAACAAATTTAAGCCATGCTCTTCTTCAGCTGATGACTTTCCAAGTGAGTACCTAAAAATAGCAGTCAATAACATTGCTTATCCTGTCTCAATCCTTATAAATAGGTCCATATAGGAATCCCACATTCCCTGTATCTGGAAAAAGTCACATATTATCCCTCTGCACACAGGAGGAATTTCTTCAGTCATGAATAACTTTAGACCTATAGCAATCTTATCTTCCCTTGCCAAAATACTTGAAAAATGAATTCAAAAACAATTGTAGACTATCTCCTGCAGGAAGAACTCCTATCCCCTACACAACATGGCTTCTGTCCTTCCCATAGTACTGGCACTGCCCTTCTAACCTATATGAATATTGTCAATAAAGCTAGAGATAATGTCAAACTAGTCTCTTCCTTATTTCTAGACTTGTCTAAAGTCTTCAACACAGTTTGTCACTGCAGATTTCTTCTTCAACTATCTTCATTAGGTCTCTCTCACCCCACCTTTCTGTGGTTCATAAGCTACCTGCCCAATAGGTATCAGTCAATAAAATGCACTCTACCCTGTCTCCTTACCTCCAAGTCACCACTGGTGTACCACAAGGCTCTATCCTTGGTCCTCTCCTCTTTAACATTTTCACCAACACTCTCTATACTTTCACACAACAGGCCACCCTAATACAATATACAGATGATTCCACTCTCATTTGGACATCTGACAACATGGTACACCTCCAAAATACTCAGGGAGCTTTACCAACTACTGAAACATGGCTTTGTAACTCACAACTCATGCTCAACCCAAAAAAAAAAATACTTTTTTTTCCCCTAAATCCCTCTCTCATGTACAAAGTAAATTTAAAGTCCTCTCTTTTGATAATACAACCATTGAAGTGACTTCTCATAGTAAACAATTAGGGGTGATAGTGGATGTTAATCTTACATTTGACCTGTATATACAAAATTGCATAAGAAAAACTCATCAAAAACTAGGGATGATTTACAAAGCCAAAACATTCTCACTGATGCAGCTGAAACTGGACTTGCCACTAATTACCTCCTCTATACTCCTATTTATGGTGCTCCCATCCTTACTAACAGGCTTCACAAAAACAGAAACTTGAACAAGCCTATAACAAAGTTACTAAATTTGCAGCACATATCCTTTTCAGAACCCAACACTGTATAGCACTGAAAAGCCTAAATTGGTTAGAACTGCCACATCAATTTACATATATACTTCTTACCACCTGTAAAATTATCCAATGTCCATGTGCCTGTCCAGCACTAAAAAGCATTTAACTCAACTATGTTCACAGTCAATCATTGTGATCCAGGGACCAAAAACTACTGTCTGTCTATAAACCTAGTAAATCTGCTGGGCATTGTCTATATGTGTATAAGGCTGCTAAGGCCTGGAACTCTTTACCTGTATCTGTGAGGACTATTCTCACCCTCCCATCTTTTGAAAGCACTCTGAAAGCCTTCATAGCTAAGATTTGTCTCTGTTATTGTTCAAAACCAGGATAACATATATGCCTAAATGTGAACAAATACATGTGCATTATTTACACCTCCTTACACTCCCTTCTTCACTTACTTCCTTACTGATATCTAATTCTCTTCTCTGACTTTCTTTCTAACTATACCATAAGCCTGTTTCCCTCACTTCATATTGCATTTCCTATTTGTATTACACTAACTTACTTTTAATTTCTCTACAAACTCTCTAAAATTTCTCTAAATATTAATTGATTGTCATATACCTTATATCAATTCTTAACCATTTTTTTATATTATGCCCAATTTGTTATAATTATTTAAACTGCAGATGTTTTTGTTTTATTTTTGAAGATTGTAAAATTATTGTTTTTAAAATATTTTGTAATAATGTGGGGCTTTTCTCCATGGGAGTCTGATGAAAATGAGCTTCTACCCAGCCAGACTTTCCCGATAATCAAATGTCAGTAAATACAATAAATAAAATAAAAAGACTTTAACCCAAAGATACACACACACACACACACACACACACACACACACACACACACACACACACACACACACACACACACACACACACACACACACACACGCACACACACGCACACACACACACACACACACACACACACACACACACACACACACACACACACACACACACTCACACATATGCAGAGAATATTTTTAGTAAAGATAGTAAGGAAAGAATGCTTAAGGTAGGAGGGTAGAGGGGATAGTTACACAATCATGGACATAGAAGGCAGTGGAAAAGAGATATCGATTAGGTTCATAGATGAATATTAGTCTAACTGCCCTGATGGGCCATTTTAAGTGTATATCCTGAGGTAAGAATCAAACCCAGTATCTTGTATCAATGTAGTAAAGACCTTAACCATTATGCCAAACCAACCCTCATGAAAGATATGATAAGTGGGGTATAGAAACGTAGCAACATATATCAACCAAAACCATTTATGATATCAGCAAAGTCTGATCACTGTACCTGTACTATAATGAAAAGGCCATAAAAAAATCACCAATACAGCCCAGAAGGAGATCTAAACCCACAGCCCTCTTTACTGAAATTTTACTTACTACCTTATTTACAAGCTGAGCCATGGAAGCAGTTGCAGAACAGCTGCCAGTGAATCACATATCAGGTTATTATTATACATTTATTTACAGAATGGAGGCATGAAAGACATCCCTGATAAGATTTGAACCCACAACTCTCTTGAATTAAACTTGAGAAAGTTGTTTATTTATATGCTGAGCCATAGAAGCAGTCACACTGAAAGTGTCAGTGAAGCAGATAGTATAGGTGATTGTTGCACATTTGCAGAATAGAATCATAAAAGACACAGAAAATTCAACCCTAAGGGAATTTGAACATACAACCCTTTTAATGTAGACATTGCAAAACACTTTATATACAATGTAAGCCATGGGAGAAATCACACTGAATGTATCAGTGAAGCACATAGCAGGCAACTGTTGCACATTTACAGAATGGAAGCATGAAAGGTACAAAAACATGCAACTCTGAATGGATTTGAACCTACTATACTCATTTACTAAGCATATCATTTACAAGCTCAGTTATATAAGCATTCACACTGAAGGTGTCACTGAATAACATAGCAGGTGATTGTTACACATTTGCAGAATGGAAGCATAAAAGACACAAGAAACAAACAACATGAAAGTGATTTAAACCCACAACCCTCTTCAGTTAAACTCTACCAAGCACTTCATTTACAGTCTGAACCATGGAATCAGGCTCTCTGTAGTGCAAGTTAAGCATACAGAAAGTGATTGTTCAGATTTGCAGAATGGAAGACATTACATACATACAACCCTGAGAGGATCTGATCCTATAACCCGGTTGACTTATAAAGTACCTATTTATAAAATGAGCTATGGAAGCACTCATACTGAGGGCCTTTGTGAAGCACATAGCAGACAATTGTTACACATTTTCAGAATGGAGCCATAAAATATACAAAAGTCACATAACCCTGAGAGGATTTGATCTCAAAATGCTTTTTACTGAGACTCAAACAAACACTTCAGTTACAACTGAACTATGGAAGTACTCATGCTAAATGCATCACTGAAGCACATAGCAGGTGATTTTTTACACATTTACAGAATAGAAGCATAAAAGACAAAAAAATACAACTTTGAGGGGATTTGATCTCACAATCTATTTACTTAGACAAGCACTTTAGTTATAAGCTAAGCAATGGACTCACTCATACTGAAGGTGTGAGCTTTACCCCATTTTATATGTGCACTTTACCTCACAACAACACAGCTGATTTGTACAATCTATGGGAACTGAGGCTAATACAGAGCAGATGGCAGAGATTGGACTTGCAATGCAATGAGCAGTGCCATTCCTCATTGCTTGCACATGACCACTAATGGTGCTCTTTGCAGCTCATCGCATAGAGTATAATTGCAAATGAGGAGGGTTTTGGAAGCCCTACATGGATATGTGTGATACATTTATATATTTTTGATGAGATTAAAGGATGTAAATGGGAATATAGGAAAGATATGAAAAGGGAAACGTAGGAGAGAATAGAACAGAAGGAATGAGCATGAGGTAGGGAAGGAGATAAATACTTTTTTGTGGAATAAGTGTCCATTTTATATTTATTAAGTAAGTAAGAGTAAGGTAAGAGGGTCTGGTTAGGTATCAAGGGAAGACAGACATGACTGACCTGGTGTGTGGAAACACAATGAAGGAGAGGGGAACACGATGATGAAGGAGACATCAGACAAACAGAAGGAAGGCAGTGGTGAGGGCAGGATTGATCGGCCAACAGTAGTCGACATGGTTGCAAAAGAAGGGGAGCACCAGGGTTGGGGATTTAATGGGGTGCTCATATCTGTAGTATCTGCCAGTTGGAACCCAGAAGAAGATTACACACCACTCTGGCTACCATCACTACTGGGCATATTCTTATATGGTGGAGCCAGTGGTGGATAGGGATGTAACTGAACTGGTCATCCGAGAAGGTTCTCCATTTGGCTGAGTTGGGCATCCAATCTCTCATCTATATCTCCCTGAATAATTGCCAGCTGCCAAAGGATGACATACACATCACTTCCTCTTACACTGCTACCAGTGAGTACAAATTTATCAACATGCAGTGCAGGACGACCTGAAGTTGGTGGTGCAAAGAGAGAAGAAGGTATGGAGTCAGCTGTGGTAGGGTGGGACCCAGTTATTCTGGGTGCCGCAAGTGGTGGTCATACTGCTGCTGTCACCTGAGGACTTGTGGGCCTTGAATGAGGGATGGCTGCATGTCACTGCACTGCTGCATATAATAGGAAAGGAAATGGGGAGAAAGAAAATAAATCTATTTAGGAAAGAGATGCAATAATGACAAGTGGAAAGAAGTACATACACAATGTAAATATAAACTATTTTCTATGTAGCAAGTGATACAGTTAAGAATAATATACTTGTTGGATCAAATTTTTTTTTCAAATTTAATAAGGCTCAGAATATTGGAATATAGTACTGAGATGGGGCCCTCACCCAATTGCCATCATCTTGCCATGGAAAAGGTGTGAACATTTGCCCTGCTCTTTAACACAGGATATACATTAGTCTAAAAACTTCGTATGGTGTTGAGAATTTGCACTCATATCTCAGTATCAGGATGAACATTTGCCTCATACCTTTATAAAATATTTTTCCTACAACTTAGGACAAAGTGAATATTTATCCCAAAACACTTTGATACAGAGTGAAATTTTGGGAACACATACTGAATTGTAGAAAATTTGATGTATACCACTGGGATTGCAGTCAAAGTTTGTTACATTTTGTTACATGGTTAAAACTTCATACTATATTTTGATATGAAATGAAATGTTGCCCTCACACAGTGGTACAAGGTGTACATTTGCCTCCACACCTTGGACTGGAGTCAAGTATTTATCCCTAACCCCATGGTACAGGTGAGAAATTTGCCCATATACTGTGGTATTGGAAAAATATACCCCTGTACTTGGGTATAAAGATGAAAAGTTGCCCCATCTTGGTGAAGAGATGAAAATTTACCCAAATCGCCTCCCAGCTTCTTAAGGTAGTAAATCTTTGTCCTACTCCCTGGTAGTGGGCTGAAATGTACTTTTACAAATTGGCACAAGGTACAAATTTATACACCAGATTATATAAGTTGAACATTTCATACTATTTTCCCCAAAACCTCTTAAAAGGAGTGAGAATTTTCTCAAACCCTGGAATGAGATGAATACATGCCCTGCATGTTGTTATGGGGTGAACAATTCTTCAACATTTTGTTACTAGGTAAACATTTACTCCAACATCTTAGTAAAAGGATAGGGATTTTCCCTTGGAACCTTTGCGCAGGGGTGGAAATTTTCCACCCATCTTGATATAGCTAAGAATTAACCAACACAGGGTTAGAAACTGGGATCCTCAGTTTGGTATGAGAGGAAATTTGTCCATTCACCATGGTATATTTTGTGAATTGCTTTTCTTTTATGATTTATTCAAAAGCTGGTGTCTAAAAACTGAACAGCACAGTAAAACATAGCAAATGTGGCAGTAACAGATACTCTTAAATTCCTTAAATTCATCCCCGGTCTGGACTCCAATGTTTCTAATGAACATAGGCAGACAGTAAGTAAAATATTACCTAGTTAATATAACCCCCCCCCCAACACACACAGACACACACACAAAACTTAGCCACCTCCAAACTAACATACCCTCCTAATAAACACCCAATGTAAATTGGGACTCAATTGGGTTGGGTTCCTTGGCTAGGCTTATGTGTTCTGGTGGTTGTTAGCCTAGTATACACCTATAAACCTAAGAAATAATCAAGATATATATGAAAGCTAAAACCAGACATCTTTTATAGATTTTAATACATCCTTCTAAAAAGATGATACGCAAGGGATTTCCAGGAGAAATTCCCAATATTACATGGCTGAAACATGGAAAGTAGCTAATTGTATTGGACCAGGATAACAAAGGCAAAATGGTACTCGTCCTAGGAACAAATAACAGCTCCTCACCTGATGCCTTGGCTGTGTATGGCAGAGAAGCTGAAGGCATATGCTTTACTTGTTCTACTGATTGTGTCTGGGAATCAGTACAAATCATGGATAAAAGGTAAAAAGTTGCAAGAGTGGGATGGCTCTGGATTTCCAGCATGGTTTCCAACCAAAAAGCAATGTTTTCCCAGCTACATTGCTTCATGGGAGAAATATACAGTAAAAAAGAGGTTTATGGTCCCTATTTAATTTAGGAAAGAAGCCACTGATGTGGAGACATTGTGGTGGGCCATATGCCTAAAAAGAGAAGAGGTGGTGCAAGGACAGTCACAATTAAAAACAAAAAGAAGTCTGCTCTGCTCATAAAATCAATGATGAATCAAACATCAGTATCCAATGAAGCTGAAAGCTTAGCAGTCAAACTAGAGATATCCTGGGATTGATCTTTAAAGAAATTAAAAAAATGAACAAGCAACTGAAAGAGCATATTTTTTACATTATAGGAAATTTTTAGAAGTCAAGACGAAGATCCCCAAGTTACGCTGATGTACTGCAGTCAGCAAAAGAGGAAATGCCATTCTGAACAAGTGAGCAACTGCAGCAGAAGCTTGGTTGGACTATGTAGAGACATGTTTTCAGACAATGAAGACCATTCTAGATGAAAGAAAAAACTCTGCTTAAATAGTTTTCCAAAATCACTGGAAGGTGGAGCTTGGGAACACTTTCTACAAAGGTAGTTGACAATTTGGTCCAATGTACCCAAGCCATACATTTGCATTGAGAGGTATTGTGGGATAGCATAGTGGCCAAATGAAACAGAAAAGAGTGCTCCATGACAATTATTTAAGAGATTTGAATCTTATAAGTTAAAGGAAAGGATTAAATCTGTAACTTGGAAAACAGGGAAGAAGTTATCTTATGCAAGATCCACAGTTTTTTCACATCAAGATTGTTCACTGCAGACAAAGCAGAACAATGCACAGCTGCTCACAGCAATAAGAACTTGTAAGCAGAAATGCAAAGTTTTGTATCCAACAATCCTCAAAATTTTTTTTGAATAGGGACCTTCAATTGTATTGGTCAGTAGAACAGATACTATATGGGCTACAATTGGTCACAGAATGAAATGACAAGGAGTGAAACAAGTGTTCCAGTTGAAGGAAAGCAATAAGCCACCAGAGAAGGCAACGGGGATGAGCAGCAGGTCTTTCTGGCACAGGGCAGCTTTGTGCTCCCTTTTCTGAAGGAGCTAGCATGAACAAGAAAGACTATCCCTGGTACAGACAAATGGGCATCAGTTCTGGCAAGAACTAAACCAGTCACACTTTACAAGAGTCAGTGAAGTGGTCATTAGCCATGCAAAAGCAGTGGGTGCTATTTAATATTATCCTCTTTTGTAGTTGTTTCTCTTATATGGATGACTGGAACAGGATGACTTCTTCACGTTAACAATAATCAGCATAGATTTCTGTTTAGAGAAGACCGTGAACTGTTAATAGATTGAATAAGAATGAATGAATCAGTCAGTGCTGAGTTTTAGAAGTTTTGACCCAAAACTGGACACACTAGCTGATTGAATTGTCTGGAATCATGAAGACAGATGGACTCTAATATTTTTATCTACTAGTTTTGTTAATTTATGGGGATAATGAGGATTATGCTGGGCCGTCTTACTAAAATTCTAAATAATATGAAGTCAGTAAGAAGAGGGAGGGCAGGGGAATTAACAACTGGGAGATTACTACTTTAAAGTGAATGCAGTAAATGTGGTCATAAGGTAGAAATATTCTGTCTCCTTTCTTATTATTATGGATATATCGGCATGCTGGGGTCCAGTGCTAACTATAGTGTAACGTAAACATGGAGGGTTATCAAGCATTACGTTTAAACTTATCTTATTTATGCCAAGATAAAATGTTAATTTTTTAATCAACTATGTTTCACTCTGATTTGCCTCTGGTCTTTGATGAAGAAAAATGACCCATGAATGGTGTGGATTGTATTCTTATCAAAGGGTATAAGGGGTTGTGTTAAGTTATCAACTTTTACTCCTGGATTATGAGAGGGAAGGGGGCTACATATGCCTATAACACATTGTAACACAACTGGTATGAGTGTGGTAGATAGAAGGCATGTGAGCAAAGCAAAAGCAGATATGGCTCTAACCTTAGAAGAATTATTAGGTAAAGGATTGGATATACCTCATACTGTTGGGGGGAGTGGTACAGGGTTGTCATTTATTTTATTTATTTAACATTTGTTTACTGGGAAAGTCTGACTGGGAATGAGCCCATTTTCAGTGGAGGCCTAGGCAGAAATACCCCAGACGCATATCTTTGGAACGTGGGAGGAAAAAAGGAGCACCCAGATGAAACCCATGAAAATGCAGGGAGGACATGCACACTCTGCACAGAAGGTATCCTAACTGAAGATTGAACTAGAGAACCTCTTGCTGTGAGGTGACAATGTTTACCGCCCATTGTGAAGAATGTCTACATAGATTGACCAGGGTGAGAGACTGGCCAACATGAGAGGATCTGGACTTAGATACTAAGGGTTGGGTTTCTGCTGAATGCATTATGAGGTGGTCAGAGTAAAAGAAGGCTACTGAGGAGGCACAAACCAAAAATAGTTATGGGTGGCATATAGTGGAGCCCCAGTAGGCTGTAACACAGGTATTTAGTTGCTTCAGAAATTACAGTTTATGACAACTGAGATTACGCCAATGTTTGGATAAACTAAGGATGCTGTCTAATAACCTGCAATGTAAATCACATCACAACCTATTAAAGCAGAAAAGAATAGTTACATTTCTTTAAGACCTATTAATATTGTAGCCCCACAGAAACACATTTAGATAAAAAGGAGCATGAGAAATGTAGGAGCTGAATCCATGCATGAATAGGTTACAAAGAGGAGAACAGCTGTTCTGATTTCCAAATTAAGCTGAAGGAGGTCCTTACTAATGAAAATGCTGTGTGGAAGTCATAGGTAACTGGAAGAATGAGATCATTAAGATAAGTTCAGTCTATAACTGTCTAAAGCTTGTAGATATTTTATACATAATACTCTTTCTCATTTTTTTTAACAGGGGTTCTGCTGGTATTCATAGGAGACTGGAATAATGTGGCCATTAGCAAGCATGATATGAACAGGGTTCTGATACCAGTAAAGGAAACAACAGAGGTAAGTTTTAGGACAACTATTCACGTCAATGGATTTGAAGAATGTATGCCTGTATACAGGGAAAGGGTCTACATTTTTATGTACAATAATTTCAAAAGCAATTAAGATTAGAGGTGTCTTGCATATTGCTGTTCTCAGATCATGGGTTATCACAACTAGAAATACTGGCAAAACTTGTGACTGAATTTGTGAGAAATGTGATTTGTTGTGTGACTGGTAAATAGCAAAAAAGAGGGAGTATGTAGAAAACAGTTAGATCAGATCTTGGGACAAAATGAGATAGGGTCAATGGACAAGTGCGATAAGTTATAGAAAGAGCTAATACAGAGAGTGATAAAATATAGGAAAGGGAAAAAAGAATGGGTAATCAAAAAAGTCTGATAATGATAAGGACTCTGCAATCAAAGGAGATGCTAATATATGTAGAAGATAGTAGCCTTAGAGATGCATCAGTGATGCTTCAGGTTATAATGGATGAGACAGTAGAACTTAAAATGGTGGCAGTCATACAGATGAATTTTTGTAATTCCTCCAGGGCTTTGCAAGCTTTAGCAGTAAGGCTAAGGCAACAGGCAGTGGAGTGTGGGCTTTACATGCTGAAGAAAGATAAGATGGGACAGTCATGGGTGATCAATCAGTTTTAGAAGGCTTTAAAAAGATATATCAAGATTTCTGTTATATGGATGGGGTAACAGGAGATTAATCAATCACATTTAAGTAACATAAAACTTCTAAGAGTACCATTGGATGATATCAAAGAGTTACTTACACTGATAAAGAGGGAGGAGCTAAAGTGGATTTGAATAATATACATTTAGGCAAGATTCAAGGAAGGGATGTCCAGCTAACAGAAACTGGGAAGTTAGAAGGGAGATATGTTTAGTAAAATGGGTTACCATAATGAACCATATACTGGCCAGTCGAGAACGACTGAAAAAAATGGAAGGATGGGCTAATAATTTCTGTATTAAAAAAGGGTAATGATCCTTGCTTGACAGCCTTTGTTATGAATATAATGATAATTTATCCTGATTATAAAATCTGTGTGGATATAGACGAGTGAATATTATGTTGCATCTGATTTATGGGGACCAATGCAGATTTGTAGAGGACCAAAGGACTGCTGATAACATATTAGGAGCTCTTGTAGTTATTCAGGACACTCAGGTAACACAAAGACAGACAGAGTTGTTATGTTTTGATATTAAGAAAGCATTTACCACTGCAAACTAGTCAAATTTTTAAATTATTAAAGAAATGTGGATTTCCAAACCAATTTTTATAACTCATTAAAGTTTCAGCCAGAATATAAAATGTGGGACTTGTTTCAATTACCAGGGGCAGCAAGACAGGGATGACCTCTGTCTCCTTTGTTTTTTACCTTGTACTTGATAGCCTTGACTTGGGACATCAGAGACTTGGACTTAGAAATTAGAGGTGGGAGGAATCTGCAAAAAAAGTGGATGTCAATTACATTTGATGTCTTATTGTTATTAGATAATTCACATGGAGATAAACCAAAATTGTGGCACATAATAGCTTATTTTAGGCATCCTATAGGGTATAAATTAATTTTATGACATCAAGGAGGCTGTCAATCACTCTGAACTCTCAAGTAAGCTACAGCTAGCTTATCCAGGTATTTAGGAAAATTAAATCATTAGGGCTATATTTGTGGAAGTAGCTCTATGGACTCATTGTCAAGAGAAACTAAATAAAATCAAAGCAATGTGGAGGATAATAGCATTTGAATTAGATCTTAAGGTACAAGCATTACATGTGTGTGTGTGTGTGTGTGTGTGTGTGTGTGTGTGTGTGTGTGTGTGTGTGTGTGTGTGTGTGTGTGTTGCTACAGCTGCTTTATGTAGCTCACATCTTTTGCTTGTTCCACAGTAAGGAGTTTTATGAAAAGAGTTTTATGAAAAGATAAATCAAAGCCTGCATCAGTACCATACAGGGATAAATCCCTGGCTATAGTCCAAGTGATCTGCATTTAAACAGTGGCTCAGGAGCTTGATGCCATAGACATGGCCATCCAGAGGGAAGAGGGAGGTATGTTATGTGGCCCAAATTCCCTCACGGAGACTGATTTGGTGGAGACCAGAGAAACATGAGTGTGGTGCTGCCAGATGGTGGACAAAGCATTCTGCTGATGTCAGACTCTTGCAGAAATGAGGAGCAGTTCATTGCTAATGCCTATTGCTTGTCCAAACCTTCAAGGTGTTACTGAGCACATGTGGGATGGGTTGAGTAGGAAAAAAGACTTCTTGGTAGTAGTATGATACTGCCTCAGGTTCCTGGATCTCGTCATTGGTCCCTGAATAGGTTGTGATTAACCAATAGGAGGTTGTGGTACCATGAGGGTGTGTATCCCAACTCTGATACTATGAGAGTGACTATCAGTAAAGTGCAAACTCATCATATGACTTCTTTACCTTGTAAATCCTATGATTCTAATGCTCCTATGCCAAAAAAGGAAAACCAAGACATGCCAAAGTTTCTATGGGAAACCTGCAGGTCAAGGGTGTCTTAGGACTTGGTAATAATATCTATTGATTTGGGGGGCTTGAGTTTGATGACATCCCAATGATCTCAAGTGATAAGGCGCTTGGACAGGGTTTTTTGGTTAGAGTGGACCAGAATAATGTGATAAAGCTTATCAGTAGCTTAACTGGCAGATAGCATTGAAACAGTGATCGGAAAAGCAGACAGCAAGATGATTTTTCTGTGTCTCTAGAATTCCAGAAACTGTTAGAGATTACATTAATAACAACATTTAGAGTGATGGTATGAAGCCAGGTATCTCCATACGGCAATCAAGTAGACTCCATGATGAGGCATTCATGAAATCTGGGGTAAAAAATTAAATATTTTTATCAATTTATTAAGAATAATGAAGTGATAAAATAGTATGAATTAAAGAATAAATGAAACTTGAAGGAGTAGGGGTGATGGTTTGATACTGTATTAACTAACAGGATGAGGGGGGGTTGACATGGGTCCATATCCCTGAAAAGGGAGATCTATGCCTGCCATACAGGGCATTGTCAGACCCCACTCTGACGGACCTCCTGCATGTCCACAAGACAAACAGCACCAGAATTACCCACTCTAAAGACATAAACCTTTCTTGTGATATAAAAAAGACTTGCTAGAGAGATAGGTATGTATCCCAGAGACTATCCCATCTATGAAACAGGCTCCCCATCCACATGAAGCAGAGTTCCTCCCTAACCCAATTCAAGTGCAACTTGGACAATTGGATGGGAAACTGGAAATTCATCCCTGGTTTGGCACCTATGTCTCTAATGGACACAGGTAACTTGTAAATGGTTCATCTCCTAGGCCCAAGCTTACACTTATCAAGGGTATCAGAACTTGTCAGAGATTTGGGTTGCATGGTTAGGCTTAAAAAGGTCCTTGTGGTCGTTAGCCTAGTAAACACCTATGAACCTATGAATAAAGAGAATAAGGGAGAGAAAAGAGACAGTAGGGCAGTGTTTATTAATCTTGTACATGTTTAATTGTTGCTATTTATGCCTAACAAATCTACCACAATACCCAGCCCATTTAATATTGTGTTCAGGGATGGGACTGTCATCTCCCCGACACTCACACTAAATTGCTAGGAGTGACCACTATAATAACCTCAAATTTGATCAGCATATAAATCAATCCATTAAAAATATCCACAAAAAATTGGCAGTCTATATAAAAATAAATCATTTCTAACACAACCTGCTAGGCTAACAATTGCTCAGACTCACCTCCTTTCCACACTATTTTATGCCTCACCCATTCTCACCAACTTATCCAAAATCACAACTGTCAAACTCAACAACTGTTACAATCAAATTGCAAAATTTGATACTGGTGCCCCCTACCGAGCCCACCACTGCCATTCCCTAAAACAACTTGGCTGGCTTGAATTCCCTAATCTCCTACATTATCATCAACTTTCCTTTGTCCATAATCTCCTACTACTCCAAGACAAAACTCCAGCTCTGGCCAATCTACTAGAACTACAAGCTAAATCTAGAAACTTTGCTCTAGCGACAAAAAATGAATCAAGGTCACCAAGACCAACAATACAGCAAGGCACTCCCTCTTCCCTAACTACATCAGCAAAATTTGGAACACCCTACCTACTGCTATTACCTGAGCAGGCTCAAATGTTACATTTAAAAGACTCCTGAAAGAACACCTAAAGCACACATGAATATGCACATGTTCCCCACCTGGCTGACCCCCCCCCACCCTCTCCCCTTACTCTTGCCCTCTGACTTCAGCTTCATCATCAAAAGAATGCAACTTCTCTAGCTTCCTTCCAGTTCCACCTCTAGTTCTAACCCCTTAGTCAATACCCATATGTCACTGCTAGGACACTCTGTTATCTATTCGCTACTCTTTTCTCTTTACACCTCTACTCTTACTCTATACTTAAGCTACTTATTCCTCCTGCTTTTCTTACATAACCTGTTATCCAATTTCCCATCTCTGGCTCTTCTCCTGCTACTATACTCCCTACTATGTCTACTCTTTGCTCTCTTTGTTGCTATACTCCCTACTGTGGCTAACTTGCTCACAAGTCAACTGTATAAAGCAAAAAGTGCAACCCCTACTAACAATGTTCACCATTATGCAATGCCTCAACCTAAAACTGTAAAAGATGTGTTCAGTCTATGTAAATATGTTAAATCTTAAGCTTCAATGCTATGTTACTAGTCAATGTTAAGTCTGATACTATGTAAATTTGAATGCTTCTGTATACACCTTATATTTCGCTTAAAATGTAACTGCGGAGCTTTTCTCCCCAGACCTCTGCTGAAAATGGACATGCATCCAATCGGACTTTCCCGGTCAACACATGTAAAATAAATAATAAATAAATTAAATAAATTAAAAGATGGCATAACAGAGAAAATGAAGAGACACTAACAGAAGTTATTAGATATAATGATCACATAAGAAAGATGGCTACTGTAGCCAGACTATACCACTATGTCACCAATTCCAGACAGTGTAGCATTTTGCATGGAAGTATTTGTACAGGTATTTTAATATCCCAAGAAGACTGGTGAGAATGTTCCCTGGGGTATTGGCAGGCACAGTCCTGTTGGGAAGAAAAGGGTCATCAGCCTGACACTTTTTGGGGCTGTGTGGAGTTGCATGAGAAATGATGTACAAAGTAATCAGGCTATATATAGTGCTCATGAAAGAGTTGCTTTTCCCATAGATATCTAGAGGTGTAAAAAATGCAAAGTCAACACCTAGTATGGTCAATTTTACTAGTGGCTAAGAAAGCATTTACAAAACAATGGAAGAGGAGGGAGCCCCCAAAATCTCTGAAGTACACAAGCTTAATGACCTAATGAAAAAGGAAGGTGAGATATGTAACAGAGTTAGAAGGGGTATATTTGTGGCCACATAGTTCCTTTGATGTCACTATATGGATGTTGAAGTGGGACACTAGTCTAGGAAAAACTGTAAGAGAGGATTACATTTAAATTAAACAAGGTAAGACAAAAGGAGTATGTAGATACTCAGCATGTGTCAGCCCCATTAGGAAAGAGCTCATCTCAATGTTACCACAATGTCAACTAAAAGGCACTGGTACAGAGTTGTTATAATGCAATTACTCTGTTACTTTTATTTTGGGTATATAGCTTATGTGTTTGTTTGTAACTGCTTAAGTAAGACTGTGAATATTTAAACTAAAGTGTTTTTAGAGACTTGTGATACCAAATGGAGATTGTATGATATCAGATATGAAATAACAAGATTCAGTTAAAAATAGAAAAGGATGGTTTTGTCAAAAATCTTGTTTCTGAATTCTGTGCATGCCACAGGTCGGTCATGCCCTTCTATAAGCCCAATGCATATAGTGTTACACTTATTATATTATGATGAAACGAGCACAGACATTTCTGTTACTAAGACAAAGAATGGAATACATTTCTTGATCTGGGCAACATTTTACAGCTAAAAATGTTATGGTCTGACAACAACCAAGAGCTGGTCCTTTAGAATCAGTCTGCTGTCAATAACAATCTCCATGTCACAGACAATGCATTCCCTACAGAAATAATAAGAGGAGGAATGAAGATATGGTGGTAATAATAAGAGGAGGAATGAAGATATGGTGGTAATAATAAGAGGAGGAATGAAGATATGGTGGTAATAATAAGAGGAGGAATGAAGATATGGTGGTAATAATAAGAGGAGGAATGAAGATATGGTGGTAATAATAAGAGGAGGAATGAAGATATGGTGGTAATAATAAGAGGAGGAATGAAGATATGGTGGTAATAATAAGAGGAGGAATGAAGATATGGCGGATAGATAGAGGTATGGACTAGCATCTCCTTATATTCTCTAAACTAAGTTGAAGGTGACTCTGTGATACTCATCAAAGGTTTGGAGCTAAGCATTCTTCTAGCTTGTTCAAGTCCAATACTGGGTCTTTAGACAACAAATATGTCTACTGTGCAGTACCTGCTTGAATAACACAATATACACCAGGAAAAGAAGGGATATAACACTGAACCATGAGAAACCTCAATCATCATCAAATGAAATTTAAGGGAATTAACTCCTAGGCTAGACAATTAGTGTATGACAACTGGTAGTATGCAATCCATTTGGGCATGGTGCCAATTAGAATGCAATTCATCTTGAGTAATTCAATAAAGATATCATGATGAACACTGTCAAAATACAGAAGAAAGATCATAGAGGGCAAGAATCAAATTTAACTGATGATCTCTTGCTATATGGTGGTCATTTAATAACAGTCATATCAGTGTTATGATTATCTCTAGATGTAGGGATGATAGCATGGTATAGTCCATGAGGTGCTGCCTAGGAATACACCTGAATATGTACTACTTTTGTGGTAACCTCACTTGCCAAAGGAAGTTTATGGATAGGATGATAATTCTCCAGAGTGCTCATATCCAGTGACAGTTTATTCAAGATAGGAGTTATCAAAGCCTCTTTTAGTAGTGGTGAAACTTTGCTCCACACCTTAATAAGTGTTAAAATTTGACCTTATGCACAGTAAGAAATGGTGATAATTTGAAGTCATGCCTTGATATAGTGCATAAATATATTGCTTCATCTTGGTACAGAGGTAAAGGTTTCCCCTTCATCTTGATATGGTAAAAATATGCCCCATACCTCTGTAGTTGATGAAAACTTGTTCCATCCTTTTGCATGGGTGAAAACTTTTCCCACACTTTGTGGTAAGTGGGGAAATTTTAATATAAATTGGTATCAGGTTAAACTTTATACCCATACCTCAGGAAAAGCTGAAAATCGTCCAGCATACTTTAAGTGTAGGTTTAGCTCCAAACCTTCCAATGGAAGTTTCCCATGTGCTCTCATATCTTTGTACAAGTGAGAACATTTGTTCAAAAATGCTGCTACTAGATAAACATTTAGTCTCCTTAGTTTGTATGTGATAAATAATTGTCCCATATCATGGTAAAATTGTGAGACTTTGTCCCAATAGCTTCTATTCAAGGTGAAATTTGTCCCTCAGTAGTCTAAACAAGAAACTCTACTCCCTCCAAACTCTCCTCTCCCTGGATAATGGAGACATCTCTGCAATTACTGAGACACGGTTTAAAGCAGAGCTCACACTGGCAGTGCAAAGCAACAATGTCTTCCACACATTTAGGTCAAATATTGCACAGGCAAGGACTGAGGGTGGAGGTGTCTCAGTCTACATCAATAGCAAGGTCACCTCAAAGCTTGTCAAACAATATGATAAGCCTGAGCTCCTCTACTTCCAAATTATCAGAGGCAAAATCCCATACTATATCATTGCTAGCTATGGGTCATCCCCTATGATCCAGGAAGCCCATAACTCATACTCAAACTTGCTAGGAACACTCATCATTCAACTCAATACCATATTTATGGATGACTTTAAGTAACCCTGCTGTAAATTGGGAATCATACAGAACCCCAAATTTGCAGGGTCAGAGATTCCTGAACTTTGTAAACACTAACACCTTGGATCAGATAATGTACATGCCCACTAGGGGAGCAAACATAATAAGCCGACTTGACTAACATGGGAGAATGCTTCACCCCCTCCTAGTGTACTGTCTCTGGCAAGGTCAGACAATCAAGCTGCATCTTTTAAAATAAAAATAAAATGTGTGACCCCAGCTAAACCTATAATATTTAAGAACTATTCTAAGGCAAATGTCCTAATATTAAGTGATGACCTGACAAAACATCAAGCCTCCCCAAACCTTGAGAACACTGTTGCCTACAGAGAATCATTCATAGATAATCTATACAATCATGTTAATAAATGCATAGACACAGCTGTGCCTACTAGAAATAAGCACATAATACAAGCCGCCCTGGTAAAATTCAAATAACAACAAGCTGTGCAATATATGGAAGAAAGTCATAGCAAAAGCCAGGAAATAAAATATCCAGTAGGATAAAACACTCCTGTCAGTCTAAACAATCAACTTAGAGGACAAATTAGATCTACCAAAGACAATTTTGAGATAAAAGTTGCCTCCTAGACCAAGATGACTGCCTTTAACAGGCTTCACAATAAGAGGAAGAAATTGCTATTTAAGAGTAAGAGGGAGTCAGCCCTAAACTCGAAACACTCCCTCCTCAGCTTAACCAAGTGAATAAGACTTGTAAAGTCCTCCAAAGCAAACTGTTAATCCACATTAGCACCCACAACTAAAGACAACCATAAGGCATTCTTTAGTAACATTCATAACCTAAAAGGAATGGCCCAGATTTGTGCCAAACCGGTAGCTAATCATACCAGATATACTGAGCCTGTGGACATAGCTGATCTGTTGGCCAACAGATTCTGTGAAAACGTCACTCTCCTGTACCCACTACATATACCCCATGACATCCTTATCACTTGTCCCCTACTTTGTATTGTGAAAGGACAGGTTGTAAAGACCTTCTCTAAGCCCAAAAACACACCATCTATGGGACAAACTATAGACCAATTAGCCTGATGAGCCTTACCTGCAAGGCCATGGAGCAAATCATCATGGGCTTTATCAGCAAAGGCATAGGTAATCTCCAAACAGTTGGATTTGTCAAAGGGAAATCATGACTGTTAGACCTGTGGACTTCTTTGAGACAGTCACCAAGGCCCTGGATGAGGGGAAATCTGTGCCTACAGCCTACCTAGACTTAGCCAAGGTATTTGACACTATCCCCCACTCAAGCATCATTGACAAACTCACCCAGCTAGTTATCTAGGAATGGGGTCCATTCCCATCATGGTATTAGAAACCCAAAAGACTTGGAAAAATTAAAAAAAAACTAGGTATCAACTCTTATATCATTAGATGGGTAGCTAATTGGCTCACTGATAGAACCCATATAGGCAAAATAGGGGAAACCACTTCCAGCAGCAGAACTCTAACCAGTGGTGTTTTACAAGGATCAGTCCTGGGACCTCTACAGCTTGTAATCTATTTCTCCGAACTAAAAGCAAAAACTAAAGGTCTATGGCTGACAAAGTTTGCTGAGGACTGCAAACTGGGAGCGGTCATAGAATCTCTGAATGATGTCAACATCCTATAAAAGGGTCTTACACAAACAAATGATTGGTGCCAAAGTCATGTCCTTAAACTCAATGCAAAAAAAAATGTACTACCATCCCTTTCAGTAAGGGCATTATTCCTGCTAACTACCACATCAATAGCAACACCTTAAGTATGCACCCAGTGGTGAGAGACCTGGGCACACTGGTTAAAGCAACCTTACCTTTAACCACCATGTCTCCTTGGTGATAAGAAGTGCATTTGCATTCTATGCTGCTCATCTCATAAGTAAGGGCATTGCCTCCAGAAAAAAAGAAGTTATAACCTCCTAGTACTTTTCCCTCATCAGGCCAACAATTGAGTACAATGCCCCTTTTGGTATGTACCTTTACAAGCACCTGGAGAGACCACAAAGATTCCTCACGAGGAAAATTCAAGTTCATCAGCATCTGTTCTATGTGGATCATCTGAAATCATTGTCACTTTAGTCTGATTCAAACAGACTACTCAGAGGTGGTCTCTGCCTTGCATGCAAGGCAATCTCTTATCCTGCTTTATTAGAAATGCTGCATCTATGGTACACGGGTTACTAATTCCAAAGACCTTAACCTGGTATGTGACATTAATAGAACTTGCTGGAGGGACAGTTTTGTCTCCCAGACGTTTCCACACCTTTGGAACATGTTTCCACTTCATGTCAAACAGAGCACCTCATTGGCCCTCTTCAAATGCTATCTGGATAATTGGATGGGTAAATGTACATTTATCCCAGGGGTTCCACCTTTGTCCCTCTTGGACAGGGACAATAAGTGTTAATCATGGCAATAATGGTAAAACTTGACTGGGCTTGTAAGGGCCAATTCAGTCATTAGTCTAGCAACTTCCTATGATCCTATGAACAACCACAAGGCTTTCTTTACCTATGTCTGTAACCTCAGAAGCTGTTCACAACAATGTGCAGAGCTAATTGTAAATGAAACAACCTAGATGGGGCTGGGAGATATAGCAAATATACTGGACAACAAATTCAGTTTCAATTTTACCCCCAGTCACACCTGAAGAAGTACCTTCAAACATATGCCCCCCCCCAACCATCACTTGGGAGCAGTTCCTAAATGTGATCTCCAAGGCCAGAACACTGCATTGATGGGCCTCAATAACATCCCAGAATGCTTCTTAAATAGCATGAAACAAACTATTAGGACCACTCGAGTCACTATTTAACAATAGTCTCCAATCAGACTTTATGCCACAGGGATGGAGAACTGCAACCGTCATACTCCTGCATAAGGTCAGGCCTTCTATGGACCCTGGAAACTACAGACCCATTTCTCTGACTAGTCTCATATGCAAAGCTGTGGAAAGAATAATCAGGAAAATGATATATAATTACATTGGAAACTTCCATACACTGGATCCAACCCAGTTTGTTTTTTGTCAAGGGAAGATCATGCTAACTCAGTCTGGTAGGCTTCTTTGAGAATGTCTCCAAGGCAATGGACAAGGGCAAAATGGTGCATACTGCCTACCTTGACCTGGCCAAGACATTTGATACAATACCCACTTGGACACTGTAAACAGTCTCAAAGAACTAGGCATAAATCCCTATGTTAGATACTGGATTGCCAGCTGTCTCTCAGGAACCAGGAAGTTAGGATAGGGGAGTCCACTGCCAAAAAGAAGCCAGCCACTAGCAGAGTCCTTCAGAGCTCAGTGCTGGGACCTCTCCTTTTATACAGCTACTTCTTGGAAGTCAAGGCCAATGTCAAGTGTCTCTGGCTGACCAAGTTTGCAGATGATTGCGAACTGTGAGCAGTCATAGATTCAACCCCAAAACACTAATATCGTACAGGAAGGGCTAATAAAGACAAATAGCTGATTCCACAGACACAGTTTAAAACTCACTGACAAGAAATACATAATGGTACCCACTGGGGAGTCAGCTACCCCAGGAAAGTAACTCATTGATAACACACTCCTAATAGTATACCCAGTAGTCAGAGATTTTGGGATGTATGTAGACCATAACTTGACTTTCAACGAACATGTGTCTAAGGTAGTAAGGAAATCATTCTATGTTGCTCAACTTATAAGCAAGGGTATGGCATTTTGGTTTAAACAAGTCATCATTCTTCTGTACTCAGCACTCATGAGACCCATTGTTGAGTATAATGCCCCCTTTATTATTTATCTGACCAGACACATGCAACAACTTGGAGGTCCACAGAGGTTCCTTACCAAAAAAATACAGGCTTTAACTATATGCCATATGCAGTTCACCTCAAAGCTCTATGCCTATACTATGTCTCTTACAGATGTTAAGGGGTAATGTATGTCTTGCATGCAAGGCATTCCAGGATTCCATTCTGATGGACCTCTTGCATATCTGCAAATCAGATGGCATCATAACTACCCAATACATGGACTTAAACTTTGCTTGTGACACAAATAGGGCATGTTGGAGGGCCAGATATGTGTCTCAGAGGCTAGCCCTTTTCTGTAAAAGGCTACCTATCCATGTAAAGCAGAGTTCTTCATTGATCATATTCAAGCATACCCTGGATCGGTGGATGGGAAATCAGAAATTCACCCATGGTCTGTCACTTATTTCTCTAGTGTATAGAGGCAATCTGCAAATGTTGGACTACCCATGTTCTAGCTTACACATACTCCTAAAAATAACCTATAGAGCACCAAACTTACAGGATACATTTGGGATGCATGGCTGGGGTTAAAAAAGGCACTTGTGGTTGTTAGCCTAGTATATACCTAAGAACCTATAGTACTGGAGTGGAAAGAATCTCCCACACATTGACACAAAGGGTTTAAATTTGCCCAGCATAGCAATTTGTGTTGAAATTTAGACCTCGGGCTTTAGTACAAATTTGAAAACTTGAGATTTTGACCTCAGGCCTTGATATATGGTGGAAATATATATCTGTACTCCATTTAATGAAAAACAACTTGCTCCACATTTTTTAGCAACTGGGTAAAAATTTGTCCCACACTTTGATATATGGTGAAACTTTGTTCAACATGGAGTTTCAGAGGTGAAATGTTTCCATGTCTTTGTTCAGAGATGAAAATTTATTTCCACAGCTTTACATAGAGGAAAAAATTGACTCCAAACCTCACTGTAGTGGCAAAAGTGTGAATCCCACATTAGCATATATAGAGACTTTCACACAAAAATTAGTACAGGGATATGAAATTAGTACAGGGGTAAAATTTGCCAGTAATGAGATCTGAGTTTGATCGTGGCTTAACATGGTGATAACACAGTTTCTGAGCTCTTTTACCCTGGCTGTTTTTACAATTCCTACTTCATTGTAAAGCTGAAGTAGTGGTTTTGGTGTAAAATCCATGGAGCAACAGAAGTCAAAACATGAGTCCACGTTCAGGAAGTTCCACATCCACCCCACATGTGGCCTTCCTTGAGAATTTAATCACACCAGTCTTTCTACATGATAAAATAGATAAAAACAACTGTGTTACCTAATAAAGTGTTGGATGATAATTCAATGTCAGCATCATTAACATCCTGAAATAAGAGCATACAAAATATCCTATCACATCTAATCTTCCTTTTTTGTTACATTTGTTGATGCAGTAAGTACTCTGGTCAAATGACCCTATTCAGGCATAATGTGGGCTAAGTAGACAAGCATTATGAGAATGAGTAATGTTACAACAATAAGCAATAGATTTTTACAATCTGAGCAAAACATGACAGTGCTGCACTAGCGAGCAATCATCGGCTGCTAATCATGACCTAAGCAACTTGCAACCATGACAGCTTCCCCCTTTATCCCAAACTAGCTATACTACTGCTTCTCACCAAAACTATAAAATGACAGTAGAAAGATTGATAGCATTTATAAGTGTCACACAACAGAATACTACTTTCAGGATAGCTATAAGGAAGACACTTTAACTCCTGAGTAAATTAGTAATACAATCAAAAATTGAGATGATAATGAAGGTATTACTCTAGTATAAGGATGTTATAAAAAAGTGACAATTCCTAGCAACAGATAATAGTATACATGAGAAGAAAATGTATTATTAGAACTATGATGGTGTTAAACTTGAAGGAAAACACTATTGTCATTGTGACGCCCATGCCCTGGCCCAGCAATAAAGGAGCCTCAATCCTCACCACTAACATCAGAGAGGGCCATCTCATATAGGAAGAAAGGATAACAAATACACACAGTAAAGTGTAATTTCCCTTACGAGCACACAGAGATCACAATCAGTCTTGGGCCGATCGCTTCTTTGCTCTCCAGGTCCCCAATAAGATTCCCACTTGTACAGCTATAGGGTCTAGACCTCAGCTTAGTGGGCAAGCTAAAACCTCTAGCATCCTCTCTGTCCAACCAGTTCTTCGTGACCCTGCCCAAGTAGCTGATACACACACACACACACACACACACACACACACACACACACACACACACACACACACACACACACACAAACACTTTGAGAAGAGTTTATACAACCACACAGGCACTCCTGGATAAGACTGGCACAGGTTCTCCAGTAGTGCCCCTTTCTCCCAGACTATATGGTAGTACCAGCTGCCACCACCCACTAATAATTAGCTACTCAAAGGCCTGTAAAAGGGTGTCCAATTATTACTGTGCCATATTATTATCCATTTGGTAGTATAGCCCAGGGCTAAAGCTATTGGGGTGGCTTTGTACAATTTTACCAAAGGCATGCAAGTACTCTAAAGAGCTTAAATAATCTCTAAAAAAACAGCCACAGTTGAAAGGGTTTAAAAATATTTAATAGCAAATAGTCAAAACACAAGACAATACTTTTTATTACACAGTGCTAGTCAGGAGTTCAGAGATCATAGAGGAATACTTACAATAATTCAGTAGTACAATTCTGACATCACAAAAAAGCACTTAGTCTAATATTTCTAGTTTCTAGCTATACTAAGAGAAAACACAAGTTTAAGATAAACTTACATGTAGAGCAAGACAGTGCTGGTGAGTTGGATGGTCAAGACAAAAATGTTTAATGATCTCTGATTCTCTCTGTTTTTAAAATCACACTCGTGGTTCACATTACATCATTCTTAACACTTCCCTGGGTTACATTACATCATTCTTCGCACTTTCCTGGATTTCCAGGCTAATAGAAACTACATTTACATTCTTCGCCTCTGGGCAGAAACTGGAGCAATAAAGGGCATTTATGCATGCAAATTCTGGCCATTAACTTTGGCCTTACAACAATAGACAGGATGTCTCACTCTAGACTTACTGACTCTGAGTTTTAACATCAAAGGGTCACAACATGCTTTACTTGGTCAGTAGAGTGCACTGTTGTTACACTTTTTCCAGTTCCACATGTAACAGTATTTTTACCATTTAAGACAACAAGCCTGCGGTTTAGATTAATATTTACAGATGACAGAATTATCTCCAAAATTCTATCTGGCTAGGCTAGCAGCCTTCATCTATCTTCACCCAATCTTCACAGTCAAATTGTAGTAACAACATTATCTTTATACAAAAATAACAAAAACAGAGCCAAAAAAAAACTGTAAAACAGTACAAAGTAGTCCCACACAGTAGCCAAGGTCAATTGAAAATTTAATAAAAAGTTTCCAACACAATATATGAGCGCTTTCATCTCATACAAAAAGAGATTCCATCAGAGAACATATTTCCCCAGTTGATTCAGTTTATATACCCTTCCTTTGATGATTAATACACATCATTAATCAATCACAACCTAATTAACCCTTTAAGTAAATAAAATGCCAAAAATTACTTTCCATAAACCGTAGTAATTAAAATGTATCCATTTTGAAGTTCAACATCATAAAAACTAGCGATATTATACAAAGTAAAAAATAAAAAGTGTTTAAAAATATTTAAATATATTTATCCCAAAAGGGAACTACCGTACGTAACATTTTATGATTCTTATACTAAAGTCACTCTTTCCCTTAACACAGGCTTAAGAAAAACAGAATCATTAAGTCCGGGGTGGGGGGGGGGGTATCTCCTAATCTCAATAACAGTGCTAGTTTCCAATCTCCCCATTAATGTTAGGTACCAAGATGTCAATAATAACAAACCTAAATCCACTGAAGTTGCGACATATCCTGGCATGTTTATAGAGAGAGTTAGTTTCTTTATTCATGTTTATACCAAAAAGATGTTCGTATATTCTTGTTCTTAGGGCTCTCTCAGTTTTACCTTTATAGAAAGCAGGGCAGCCTTTACATTTTGCCATATATATTAGCTGTTTGGAACAGCAGTCCCCACTTATAAATTCCACTCTGCTTCCTAATTGGTTCTCTAAAATGATATGATCCCCCTTAAAAATAAAGGAGCATTGCTTACATCTACCATAGGATTGTGCACCTACATTCTAATTATTAGTGGAAAAAGCTTTCGATTCAAATATTTGTTTAAAATTCTTTCCTGTTTTATAGGAAATGAGGGGAATTTTACCTACAGTTTCTTGTACTTCGTTGTTAACCCTGAAAAGACACCAGTTTCTCTTAACAATATCTTGTACCCATGTAATATACTGGTCAACACCACACACACAAAAACACACACACACACACACACACACACACACACACACACACATATATATATATATATATATATCTATATATACACACACACACACACACACAGACACACCCACACACACACATACAAATTTATGTAGAGTACATAGCCTTTGTTTGTGTAGAGATTATGCAAGAAACCGAAGCTGCTTGTACAGCATCAGCAATTAACCAGGTTATAATTAATTAATTATGTAAATATCAGAGAATAGCATAATAATTTAAACACGATGGGATTGAAAGAAGGTGTGTAGTACATGATGCTGTGTTTTATCTACAAAATCAGTTTTCTAAGTTACTAAACTAACCAAAGATAATACTGGATGATTTGTATACAGCTCTGAATCCTCCCCTTATACTGGCTAGACATTAAGCCAAATAATCCACAAACAACTTAATTAAGCTGACAAACTAATTTACTATGGACATTCAACAAGTGAAACGTTTCCAGGTCTACTCCAAGGAGGTGGTGGAGAAGTATATTCAAGTACAATTACATTATGTTTTAAGAACATATTCCTTATAGGTTTCAAATACTCAGGAATCTTTAAAACCAATTGAAACTTTCGTGGGCACTCTGGGTCAGCCAAAATAGTACCTACTTTTTTACAAGTTCTATACAAACAGGACATTTCTTTTATTTATTTTATTTTACATTTGTTAAACAGGTAAGTGAACTGGTCTAAGGACCATTTTCAACCACAACCTGAGCCATATATGCAATTACAAAAAAGCATATAATTAATGTACAGTGTAGTGAATAAGACATTTTACAGTAGGACACACACACACACACACACACACACACACACACACACACACACACACATATATATATATATATTTATATATATATACAGAGAGAGAGAGAGAGATACAAATATAGATAGATAGATAGATAGATAGATAGATAGATAGATAGATAGATAGATATAGATATATAGGTATAAATATATATTAGGAATCATTACATACAGTGGACATCTCAACAAAGTTTTCTTCACTTTATAATATGACATAAAATGCATATATTCACACATTTTTTTTCTTTTGACATTGCTGTAGGGACAAAACTAGTAGGTCTTTAGGTACTAATCCCTCTCAGTTTTGTTACAAAGTAATGCAAAACTTTGCTGGGATGTTTGCTGTGTGCAATTACTTATAGATGTTTTTATTTATGCCTCTTTATTTGAAAACATCAACAAATAAGAATAGAGTAATGCCTTCTACAAAGAACTGTTTTGTACATTGTGCATTTACTCTTTCTTTTGAACTCCTTTGCATACAAGTCAATGCAAAACTCCTTGTCATGTTACAAAGTGAGAGTAAGAGTCTTTTCTTCAAGAGCCTGAGGCAGACTGGACGAAGACAGCTCCCCCAAGAGCAAGGAGCCACCGGTACCCTCATAGGAAAAGTGTTGACCAGGACTGGCCCTGCTGTTACCTTGCATAACCCTCTCCAAGAAATGAACAAGATTTAACAGCCACGATCTGTCTTTGACAAAGCCCAGTTTTCAGGAGATAAACCTGATGAGACTATTAATATCATAAATTATGAGATCAGTTATACTGTACTCCTTAAATTTACAGATCAGACCTGTAAGGCTGATTGGTCTGCAATTTTCTAAGGCCCTTTGGTGTAAGGGTTTGGGAAGACAGTTTGGGGCTAGGCCTAGGTTAAACAGTTTAAGGAAACATTTGTTGAGAGCCTGCTTAACTGTGTTTAATAGGCAAATATTTTTTTCATGATCCATGGAGGAGGCATGTTTATTTTTTGATAACTCCTTAAGGAATATGTTCTTTGGTGATGATAGGAAATGTAAAGGGTTTTGGGGGAATGATTGCTAGTAAATTTTGTTGTACCATTTAGGATGAAGTGGGGGGTAATTAAGGAAAGTTTCAAAGCAATATTGAATACTATTTCTTAATTTTCAACATAGCCAAAGAAGGATTTGGAAATAGCCTTCACTTCAGAAGCTGGCCTCTGGTCATGGTTTGTTGTACTGGTCCTTATAGAGCTTTTCATGTACTTAGTGAAACTTCTTAATTTCCTCCTTATTCTAAGGAGTTGTAACCTTAAAATATGGTTTAAGGTTCTTTCCCCCTTGTTAAATATAATGTATAATGTATGTGTAAATATAAAGACATGGAGCTCTGAATGTATATATGCCTCTGTACAGAAATGTTTTTGTCATTTGTATTGTATTTGCACTGTTATATTATGGAGCTTTTCTGCCCGGGCCTCCGCTGTAAATGGACCTTCCCCAGTAAACAAATGTAAAATAAAAATAAAAAAATAAATAAAAATAAATTAAAAATAAATGGATCTTGTTCCACTTGGACTTTCCTAGTAAACAAATGTAAAATAAAAATAAAAAAAAATAAATTAAAAAGTTTGTTTATGTTGGTTGATCAAAAGCCACAGTGGTGCAGCAGTAGCTTTGTTGCCTCACAGCAAGAGGTTCTCCTGTTCGATTCTCAGCTGGAGCGCCTTCTGTGCGGAGTCTGCATGTCATCCCCGTGGTCGAGTGGTGTTTGAAAGACATGCGTAGAATGAGAGTGCCTTTGTTGAAGGTTGGGCGTCGAGCTGGCACCTCGGCACCCATAAAAAAATCTACTGCCTATCATTAGCAGACCGGAGTTCCGCTGTGGCGACCCCTAACCGGGAAAAGCCGGAAGAAGAAGTTTATGTTGGTTAATCACTAGGTGAGATTTGTTTTTACATTTCCCATTGTATTTGGCTCTAGTTGAAATGGCTGGATTTATGTATTTCTTTAAGTATGCATAAATCTCCTTAGTTAAGTTGCAAAATGTGTCTTAGTCAGTGTAGTGGTTTCAGAGATAAATTTAGGGATTTCATCATATGATTCTGTAAGGTTTGCCCTTTCTGAAGTATTTAAATATGGAGGCATGGGTAACAAGAGGAATGGTAGTTTTGAGATCAAATGTCTCTAGTTTACGGTCTGACAACTGGATAAGGACTGGCTAGTGGAGTTGAGTAGGTAGACTCAGTATTATTGATGATCAGATTCAGAAGATTTTGGCCTGTAGTAGGTTCACCTACTATTTTTTCCTGTTTATCAAATTCAAAAGTCTCAGTGTATAACTTTCGTTAGAGGTAAAGGTTCTTCAGTGTATGGCTGGGTAGATGAAGTCATCTAAGATTATCGGGTTATTGCCTGTAGGATTTTCTTCTAAATGTTCCAGGAATCTAACATGATCATATATGGAGGTAGTTTTGTAACATTCTATACATCTGTGTCCATGGCAAAATGAAGTTCTAGGTGCTCAGTTTGTATGTCTTGACTATCTGTCTAGATGAGTTGTAATTCTTGAGAAATATAGAAACACCACTATAGCTTCTACCAGGTCTTAATGCATAGTAGAAGCAAAATTCAGATATGGAAGGAGTGCTTTCTTTGCATTTAAACAAATTATCTGTAACTACAAATACAGGGACATATTCCAGATGCAGGAGTACCTTAAAATTAGGCAATTGGTAGGTGATTCCAGGCATTAATAACAGCCATTTTAATGTTATCCAGTTTAATGCTATATTAATTTGAAAAGTTCATATGAACATCAGATGGAATCTGCCTAAACATGGCATTATGGGGCAGCAGGGTCTTTTGTCAGTATTTGGAAAGCCTTGAATGCAAGATGCAGACCATCCCTTGCAAAACAAGTACAGCCATCTTTCATTCTAAGCTGATACATATACTGAAATGACAGCAGCTATTAATTCAGTTGTTAAAGCCAATTTTCTTCTCTTTATATGTAGGCATCATTCTTGGAGTGGGAAGGATTACACTCTGGGTCATAATCTTACATGCATCTATCACATGTCTAGAGGATTCCAACACATCTCTCAGCATATCCCTCATAGTTTTCCACCTTAAGTCATTCATTCTCCCAGGAATATTGTAGTCATACATATCTTGGGAAAGGCTCTCAAGGGTACTGATCTGTGATGCTACCACCCAAAAAGCACCTGGCATTAACCCTATCCTTCTCCAGCCTGGTGAGTGAGGAGTGTATATTCACAAAAGGTGAATCAGCAATCACTAATGAATGAATTTTTATGTGAAGTTGCTTTAGCCTTTAGCATTTTTATCAGAAGCCAGCATATCATTATTTGATTGAGATTTGCTTTGCTCCCAATGTCTTGTTGTATGTTTGTATGGACAAGGTGAGGTAAAGGACTTTCACTGAAGCCTGGTCTTGAAAAATCTAGAGGTTTTAACAAGGATATTTTTTATGTCATCAAAGTATGACATTTTAGTGTTCTGTCCTGTTTAATAATGTGGTAGCTGTTGTGGTAAGGGTGTGACTATGTAATGATTACTGCATACCACTGTTTGTGAGAGAGATGCCTCCACATTAGCTAGATATTTATACCTGTCAAAGATAACCCCAGGATTCAGCAAACTTCCGTGCAAGAATAGTTTATTCTTGCACGGAAGGGACCATTCCCATGCAGCATGGCAGCATTCCGTGCATATTAATGAAGGTGCGCTGCTGTGCTCTAATACAGACATGGTTCTGTGTACGAGCACAGGGCTTGTGTCTGAGAGGTCTCACAATACACACACCCTCTGCACTGCATAATTCCCGTATGGCAATGTAAAGTTAGCAAGAGTGTCCGCGGACACCATTACCTCTCAACCTCAGAAGAAATCTGGACAAAGCCACAAAAAACAAGGGGCAAATGTGAACTACTGCTCTCACAAACCTATAAAGTTGATATAATGACAGGCTTACATTAGTATGAATATTCCAAAGAGTATGAAGTGTAAAACTCAAATGTCTGTCATTATTTTCTAACTGCAGTCTTTAATGTTTTGCCACTAATCTGCCAGAAAGCCATAACTGTATGAAAAATGGACCAAAAATATAAGGCAAAAATCTTGACATTCTGTGAAAATCTGTACAGTTGAGAAGTACGGTGGACACTGTTACTATCTGTGGAGCATACCTCTCAAATGCAAAGCCTGTCATGTCATCACCATTTGAAAACCACAGCCCCCCACAGATAATGTTGCAGAAAGCAATGTGCATACCCCTACATTAAAAAAAAGACATCTGTTTAATTTTTTTTGCAGTCCGTAATAAAGTTTAAGAGTAGCTGAGTGGGTGTGCACATCATGCAGCTCTGCTCAGCCTAGCTTACACATCACAAGGAGCTAAATAGGAATTTAATTAAAAAAGTAGCAATGCGGAAATAATGAAGTGGTTATAATGTTTCCTTTGCAAGTAGTCGTTCCTGGTTCGATCCCAACTGAAACCAATTTGCATTTTACATGTGAAAGCAATACATAATTTTTTTTTTCATAATTAGGTAGTAAATAACATATATTTCTTAACCAGAGTAGTGTAGTAGGTCCAGATGTGAGGTGTCAGTGTAACAAAGTTTGAAACCCCCATATAAACACAAGTGCCTGATACAGTATAGTCACACAAAAATAAATGTAATGAAAGCACATAGGAGGATGTCAGGGAAAGTAAACAAAATTATAATATGTCAGGAATGATGAAGCAATCCCATACAGCTGATAGTCTATAAAATAAAACTTAAGCAATGCTAAGCATTGCACAGCTATGCTAACAGGGTGTAAGCATTGCATAAATATGAATGATAAGCAATGAGTAGCCCAGCTAAGTGGATTTTCCCATTTGTAAGCAGTGCTGAACTTGCCCCTTTAAGCACTGCCAACCTTAGCTTAGCAGCTTTGCCTGTAGCTTAGCTTAGCATATTCAAAACCTTCCAGTCATGGCAAAGTGCAGGACATCGGCGAGAATACAGCTTATAACCAGTTGTAGCTCCCCACTGTAGTCAATATAGCTGGTGTTGGAGAGGGTGTGCACTTTTGGCTGCAGCGCTGGGGCATACCAGACTCCAAGGT
Source organism: Protopterus annectens (assembly GCF_019279795.1). Taxonomy (NCBI): domain Eukaryota; kingdom Metazoa; phylum Chordata; order Ceratodontiformes; family Protopteridae; genus Protopterus; species Protopterus annectens. The sequence continues at coordinate 278,685,526 of NC_056727.1, forward strand.
CATGGTAGGACTCCTTGTTAAAAACCATAATGTGAGACTGCTGCAGGACCAGTACCAGGGCTCCCAATACAAAGCAGAGGCCTGGGAAAGTCTCACCTGTGATCTCACCAGTGCCGCTAGCATCCCTTGGAATGGTGATCAGGTCAAGCACCACTATGCTGACTTGAAGCAGAGGAAGAGGGAGCACTTGGAGCAGTGGGTCCAAGAAGCATGGCAGAGGGGTGATGTCCAAGGCATGTGAAAGTATTCCTATCAATAACTGTTTAACAAAGTCCAGCCTGTGTATGTGATGGATATGTATGCATAAATGTTTATCTATCTTCTTTACAGCTCCAGCTGAGTGGGCTGCGGACCAGGAAGCCCATGCAAGCAGGTTGCAAAGGCTGTGCCATGAGGCTGGTGAGTAACAATCTAGCTTGTAGTATTCATACCAAATAAATATAAAAGAGTAGAATGTCACCTGTCAGTATTAAAAATGGGTATGGTTTGTACTGAATAAACCAGACAATATCGCAGTAATAGTCTCATATAGGTTATATATAAATAAAAATGTAACTGCCTGTCAATAAAATTCAAAACCCTAGACTGGTTGTGTTGGTCTGGTATTGCATGAATTGAAATCTGTACAGGTTATGCACAGCAACTATAGCTCTAAAAGCATTAAACGATCAAGTCTCATCTGACAAAGTTAGTGCCTCTGTAAGTCACATGATTAATGGATATGAAATGTTCCATGTACCAAGATCTGATATCTGAATAGTAATGTTGTGTTAACCACTGTTTTCCACACTGTGCTATGTCAAAAGATATGTATAGGAATGTATGTATAAGAATGTTATAATTACAAGGTCAGATTTTACAACCAAGAGAGAATGAGACAGAAAACATTCAAAGAAAATGCAACAATTTCTCCATAGCTTGTTCTGATGAAACACAAACTTATATTTTTAGCAGAAACAGCCACGGTTCAAATCCTTGGAGTGGTAGTAAGCTGTATGCATAATTTCAACAAGGATTTTGAAAATATATGTAGAAACAGTCAGGTAGCATTAACATAAATTTCCTCCACAGGTCTTTCAGGTAAGAGAAGGTATGAAGT
>NC_056727.1:278691624-278704124 GCF_019279795.1 Protopterus annectens
CCCTGTTAACATGAATTAACACATTGATGGTAGTCCCCTGTACAAAGAAGGAATTATAAGAGATCTGGGTACACAGGTTGACAGCTATGTCTCTTGACCACCACATTGCCACTGTGGTCACAAAGTCCTTCTATGTGGCACATCTCAGTACTAACACATTAGCATTCAGGAAGGAAGAGGTCATTGTCCCCCTGTAGTCTTCTTGGCAGAGTGACACAGTTTGTTTCAGCATGGATATTCTTATAGATGTGAGGTAGGTAAATGAAATGTATGTTCTCAATTTCTAACAGCAATCATATCATTACAGTGATTTTCCAGAGAAATTATAATAATCTGTAAAACTGACCAGAAATATGAGCAATAAACCTGGACATCCTGAATCAATCCAGCCAGTTGACAGGTATGCTCAGAACCCCTTTCTGCAATGAATCTGGATCAAGGCTGACAAAGTGGTGGGTGGAAGCCATGAAAATGGGGATGCATCTGAAGTACTGGTGTATATAAGCTAACACAGTTGCTTTAGTAACATCCTTCTGTGTGCTCTAACATATATGTAGTGAAATAGCACAAGTAATTGAATTAGGAAATCTGCTATGAGTAATTACACATGTATTTGCAAATATATCAGGGACTATGGGAATGTAACAGCACTGACAAACAGACACCAGTTTGAAAGTGCATACCCACAACTAATATCACCACAGTCACAGCCACATACTGGTGAGTCAAGTGAATAATAAAATATATGGACTGTGTGAACAAATACATCATTGTTTGAAACTCACACACTAGCCCTACATATACAGTCCCAATTCTCAGTGTAGTCTGAATCCTGACTTTGGTACAGGACATGTCTCAGTCTGCCCCTACAAACACATACAGCCAGTAGATCAGCAGAAACTGGAGCAGTATGCACAGTCAGATAAAGAAGGAGCCATAACACTTACATCCACCCCCCTCCTGGCACAGCCCAAATATGTACACATGACATGTGTACACAATCGTGACAGTCTGTTAACAATGGCCAGGCATACACAGGCCTCTCACATGTACAGTTCACCTCAGAATGTACAGGCTCAGGACACATATCTATGGCCTCTTCCCTGACATGTCTGTGGGTGTACTACATCACTGGGATGGTAGCAGGAATGAAGTCAAGAAATAATGATAATAAATACTTCTGCGCCTCAATGACATCTGGACAAAGCCTGACATCATTTGGGGCAGAGGCACAAATACAAGGGTAGATTGGACATATTGCTGTCATACATTGAGACAGTTGCAGATGTTACTGAGTTTGTTGTAACATCCTTTATGAGGAATATAATGTCGGTAATACCAATAGATGTGAGTATTTACTGACTGCATTCCCCAGAGTCCACGACTGATTTACCAAGGACACCAACTGTCTTGGGAACAGAAAAAACATAACAGGCAAACATGTGGGCAGTCTGTGGACAGCGTGCTAGTGGAGAGGTATGTCAGAGACATATCACTGTCAGTCCTAAAGTCACTCACTAAATGCATGTCCACACAAACCCTGTCAATCTATCAATTCACCATGTGTTTAACAGCACTGATGACATAGAATCTGTTCCCAAATCTTGGGATATGTCCCCCATGTTGTTTGGATGTCTCCACATGTCCTGTCTTGTGACGTATTGCAACCTACTGTATGTGAATCTGTAGCCCACTACCTCTGTAATGTCCCTCACACAGGCAAGGAAAAGGGGCAATTCCCACATTAAGTAATGCCCCATATGTCGGAAATAGCAGCAGTGTCCAGGCCTACAGCACAATACTATGTGGGCACCTACATAGTGGTATGGCCTTAGCAATACCTGACATCTGCACATCTGTACAGAGGACAGACAAAAAGTAGATAACCAACAGGTTATGGATTAGGATGAATGTTTTGAAATATAGAAGTCTAAAACTGAAAGTTATGCCATTACTACATGACAGCAGTCCTCAATGACATGTCCAAAAAGCATAGTAGTCTACAGTTAATATCAAAATATCAGATCGATATCCTATAGGAGATACATAAAAAACATACAGCTCAAACACCAAGAAGAAGATAGTCAGTACACACAGTCCCAGCTTTGCATGCAGGGGTGTATGATTCTATTACTACAATCTGCAATCTACCTTTACTTGGAAAAGCACTGTTAAAAGTACTAACGTAATGATACAATATGTGTTAAACTATTTTTGTCAACCAGTGCACTGTAGCTGGTGTAACATGCAAGTGTGACTGCATATAACCTGGGATAATACCCCTGTATAAAACAAATACAAAGAAAAAAGATTGTGGTACTGCCCAGGTGTCCCATACAGAGTAGTCACACCCCTTGCTACTGTAATGACAGCACATAGAAGTATGTTATGTATAGGAAATTAAATACACTTATTAAAGATGTCATTACCGTGCTATTTTATCAAACTGGAATGTGATCACTGGTTACCAGGGCTGAGCTATCCTTAGCAGGTTTAAGTATTGCTTAAATGTAAATGCTAAGCAGATTTGTGCACTGGTAAGCAAAGCGTACATAGTGTAAGTGCCTATTGATTCAACCATACGTTAGCACCATTTACCATCACACAAACCCACACAAACACACTTAAAGCTGCTCAAAACTGCCTTAATCACTCTGTATCCAACAGTCGTTGCTCTGCCTAGGAACAAAATAAACAGTCCTTGCAGGTTGAACCCAGGACCCTGCACAACATAGTCAAAGCAATTGACCAATAAGCCACCTCTGATGTATGATTTTATGATGTTTTCTCAAATATACCCTTCTTTACAGCCAGCTTACAATAGGGAAGAGACACTGTGCAATTAGAAAGGATTGGTATCTACTTTACTGCATCGATGGCAATTTGAAATAGCTGCCTGACTGTGGAATTACACACATATGCACTGTACAAACAGTTACATGAATGCATGGTACTACCCAGAGCCAACAGAACCCAAAGACTGTCCTCCAAACACTGGGAGATAATGTGATGGTCCCCTGGCATTACTAAAGTGTACAGCAGAAGAAGGGCACTGTTGCAGAGAAAGGTGGTGTCCCATGAATGTTGAACTCCCTTATTAGCCTCAAACACAACTTGGGATCCCTCATGGAATCCCCTACAGGCACCTATGAAGGCAGACATGCAGCAGACAATGATGACAATCACAACAGCCTTTGATAGTTACATCAACAGCCTCCACAGCATTAAACACAAGTACTGTGAGTTATTGCACAATGCTAATACCTATCCTGAGACAACAGATATTGGCCACAGCCTTGGCAACACATTTAGAGCCAGGTTTACCCCTCTCTCCCCCTCAAGTGAAGTGCTGAATGAATGCGTTCTGACATGCTGTATCCTGTTTCTGTTCTAGGATCTGTGTGTCACCAGGATGTGGCCCTGCAGCAAGACCAAGGGGTATGGCAGTGTGGTAACAGATCCACCATGTTTTAGGCAAGGCACAGCTGTAGCTGCATGGATTTCCCAGGTCTGTAACACAGTGATTGCATATGCCTCACAGATTATAGAGCTGAGGGTTGTACATAGGCATATGTTGATTTACAACATCTGTTGCAGAGTGGAGAATGGTACGTGTTGTGGTTTGGGCACTCCTCTGATTGTTAATAACCACAGCCACATGGGATATTCATCAAACAAACACATTGAGATTACTATTCACACACACACACACACACACACACACACACACACACACACACACACACACACACACACACACTTGCCAGTATTGAGATCCATAGGTTTATTGCTTCATAGGTGTGTAGTAGGTGAATGGGCCTGAAGACTTTACAAGGCTAGTCCAAGGGAGTACCCTGGCATCAGGCCACATGACAATAGTCCCCAGTGTGGCTCAGGAGTATAGTCACTGGAGTGGTCCCCATGGTGGGTATTGTATTCCCATCCTCTCTTCCAGATTTCTATTGTGGGTGGCCAGTGATGTGTACTGCTTCACATGTATGTGATTTATATTCTATAACATGGACAGTGTCTGGGTTGAGCACCTGACCCACAAGAATGTCATTTGAACTGTGGAAGTGTGCTTGAGGTCTCTGGGGCATGTTGTGTGGACAGATTGGTTTCTTCAGCTGTAGCATTCCTGACCTAGTTTGGTGAGACATGGCTGTATAACTGAGGTAGTGATTGCACCTACATAGACAGGATGATACAGGGATTCATTGGAGCTATTGGAGTCTGTCCATACAGGGAATGCTTATAAGGCATGGTATTCCCTTTGTGGTGTACATTTTCAGACTCTACAGTTGTTGCAGGTTTCCAGTGGGGAACATGGCAAAAGGGCCAATGTATACATTGATTGGGCTACTGAGGGGATAGTATAGCATTATCATGTCCTTTTACGTGCTGGATAATACACACTTAGTCAGGAGATGTAACACATCAAAGTACTTTTTGATGTCAGTGGCACTGTTGTGGTCAACAGGCAGCTGACTGTTAACTTTTGTTCACCATTCTGTTATAACAATGTCACTGTTCAGAGGACTACCACCCATGTGTTACTTTATGTGAGTGATGGTGTTCCCAAAGGTAATGGTGACACATCTACTGGCATTGAGGTAATGTCCAGGGTTCTGACAACAGTCATAGGTGTCAGGTATCCTTTGTGCATGATGTCAGTATCACATGGCTTGGGAATGCTACCACCCACCTTACTGTTGTATGCAAACATTTTCAGCCAGGGTGCCTTTGTGTTCTCCTACACCTCAGCAGGGTAGATCCCAAACATGAAAGGACATGGGTCTATACCCTATGTGACACCAGTCATGTCTGGTCATTGGTTTGGCATGGAGTCCACTCCAATCACACCATGGGTACTATCTGTAAGGGTGTTTGCAGGAGAACTACTGATATAGTGGTTGATGCCTAGCCAAGTGTGTTTGTGTATGATTCCTGGGTGAAGAGTGGTGACTGAGTATTAGAAGTGCTTCCTATATTGTTAACTATTCCATACTGTCACATATTCATTGCACATGGCACTACACATTTAGGGCTGTGGATTGTCTATACCAACCTCTACGGTGTTTGACAACTGTTGGCCTTGTAATGTGGACAGGTCATCAATATAATAATTTAGCAAAACCCATCACCCCAATGGATCCTGTTATTATCACACCAACACAGGATACTGATGACAGACACACACACAAACACACACACACACACACACACACACACACACACACACACACACACACACACACACACACACACACACACACACAGACACACACACACTTATCAGTACTGAGTTTTGAACCCCTACCTATCTATGCATTGCTACTACAGTATTACACATTTATTGCACATGCCACAGAGCTTATAGGATGGATGTTGTCCCAAGGTATTTCTAAGGTGAGGAACATCACCAGCCCTTGTAAAAACTGACATTGGGTGATGTAGTAGGTGAAAGATTTCATAAAATACTCTATCCTATATGCACATTTACATTTGTCAGGTGTGAGGTTTGAACCTCTATCGAACTATGTTTTCAGACCTTTATTTTACGCATTTACTACATGCACCACTGACCTTATATGTTTTATAGCTGCCAACAGGTACTTCTAAGGTGAATGATATCTGCAGGACTGCTAAAGTGGGGCACTGAGAAGTGTACTGGGTGTAAATGGGGCCAAAATCTTTAAGGTACAAACATATATATATATATATATATATATATATATATATATATATATATACATAGACATATATATACACACACACACACACACACACACACACACACACACACACACACACACACACACACACACTTGCCAGGAATGAGATTCAAACCTACTACATTGTTACACATTTATCACATGTGCCATGGAGCTTATAGGTAGAACAGTGTCCAAACATACCTCTAAGGTGAGTGGCATCAGCAGCTGTTATAAAGTATTACACTTTGAAATGTGCTGGCTATGTATGGACACGAAATGCTTCAATCTACAGCTTTACACACACAGACACTCTTTTACAATTGTCGGTACTGAAATTAGAACTCCTACCTAAGTATTGTTTTGCAATACACTATCACGGAGTTATCACAAGTGCCACGGAGCTTATATGCAGGAGATCTCTCTGCAGGTATCTTTGAAGGTGAGTGACATCAGCAGCAGTGCTAAAGGAGGGGTAAGGGAAGTGTAGTGAGTGTGAATGGCCTCATAATCATGTCTGTACAATGACACACACACACTCTCACACAAACACAAACATTTTCACAATTTCCAGGACTGGTATTAGAACTCCTACCTAACTTGTTTGCTACACTACAGTATCACACAGTTCTAGCAACTGCACCCAAGCTTATAGTGCTACAAGTTGCCCAAAGAGTTATTTCTGGGTGACTGACATGAGCAGAAGTGCTAAAGTAGGGCAATGGGACGTGTAATGAGTGTGAATGGTCTTAAATTCATTCATCTAGAAACACACACACACACACTCACACACAACTTTACATTTCACAAGACTGAGATTACAACTGCTACATGGAAACTTATACTATAGTGTTACACAGGTATTACAAGCACCAGTGACACTATAGAGCTGAGGGCTAACAAAAGGAATTTCTACAGTGAATGACATCAGCACATCATGTGATATAGGCCAATGGGATGTGTACTGGGTGGGAAAGTCCTCATAATGGGATTCTCTCTGCTGCTGTCTCTCTCTTCCCCACTTCTGTGTGTGTGTGTGTGTGTGTGTGTGTGTGTGTGTGTGTGTGTGTGTGTGTGTGTGTGTGTGTGAAGTATACATGGTGTACAATTTGGTGTGTGTGCACAGACATCTGTGAATATCAGATATCTATAATTCACTGTGTTTTCAGACATTTAAGTGTAGGAGCATGTCCAGTATGACCTTCTATATTGAGTGTATGCATCCATTCCAGGAAGAGTTGGACTACAATTCATGGTTTTGTGTGCTACAGCTACACAAAGCAACCTGTTTCTGCAAGATATTTGTAGATAGGTTGCCAATATGGAGACACTGTGGGTGTAATATATGGGAGGATACTGTAACTATTGCTGTCTGTGCTGCTTGTGTAACATGGTTGGTTGTAGCATAGATTTTCTGACATATGTACTGTTTTACACTGTGACGTATCATGTCAGCAACTACTGACAGATATCATTCTTTGCTCACACTTATTTACCAGGGAACTACAAGATGAATGAAGGTGAGACCAATATTCTGAGGCATACAGACTACACATTCTTGCACACTCCTGCCACTGTGGAGGGGTAGCTACAGACAATAGACTGCTGGTTCTGTGTAAATGATCCAGCACCTTGGTAGTATGCTGGCTGGGGATTCCCTTCTTGTGCTTTTCTCAAATTAATAGAATGGGCATATCCTGTTAGGGCCATACTTCTTAGCTGTACAGATACACCCAGGTTATCCAGAGGCAGGACTCATATATCTGGTCAGTTTAACTTCACATTGTGGTTTACAAGCAGTTTTGTGGCTATTCATTCATGGGTTTGCAGCCAGGCGGTAGTATGGGCAGACATTAGAGTTTCAGACTTCACACATTCCATGACATCCATGCTTCTACACCCCCTGTTATTCTCTCCTCTTCCTAACATTATGACAGCAGTATCTCAGAGGTATCCCTATAGTTGGACCTTTATTCCAGTAGTATGTATGGCCTGGTACACAGTTCTTGCAGTAGGACATGGGGAGGCATGCTACTAGCATTTGACAGCATGGCCTTGCATTTGTTTTCTGTTTACTGTGTTAGGTTGTTAGTTAGGACCCCCTGACATTCTGTACATTGGCACTATGGGTGAGGCATGGGCCTTTGCCAGAGGACTATAGGCCATTTGAGAGTGCTGCAGGCCATGTGTAGCAAGCCAGTGCATTCTGCCACTCATACATTCCCAGGCTGCAAGCCAATTACCCTGGGGTGACAGTGGTAAGTGGTTGAGGTGCTCCTGTCAATCCTTCCTGTTCATACTGATCCACAAGTCTGGATGTGGGCAGGTTGCTGCTTACAGCTAGGGACACATGCAGAGATGGGTTCATGCTGTACTCATTCCCTACAGCAAGGATATGACCTGTGATACACCGCTGGCTGATGGTGCGGTGAGATGGGTGCATATGTAATATAAAAGCTACTGGCACTTGACTCACAGAAATACCTGGGACATTCCCCTTATGCTGCATTGTGTGTGGACATGGCCAGCCTGTCATTACTTTATAACTGTGCCTTTTGTGGTCTGCCAGTGATTGACCAGACCACCAGTATTCCATACTAGAGGGACAACTAATGTGATGCTAACCTCTATGTATAATTCCAAAGTTGTTGCAGTTGACGGTTATTTTATATGCACTCTGTGTAGGGTATTTCCACCTGTTTACTGTTTCTATGTATGGGCCCCCATTCATGGAGTGTCCAGCTTTCTGACAGGGACAGATATTGGCATCTGGAAAGTGAGTATGTACAACTGCTGACATGGGTGTAGTTGAGAAGTAGTGTGGTTGGCACTGCAGTTGTTGAAACATGGCCCTGTTGGCCACAGTACTGTACCTAGGCCACTGAGACACAACCATCCAGGCCTACATGCTGACCACTTCCAGGCAATATTAAACAAACAACAAACTTACCACACTGACCCCTGCATATTGTACACATACAACAATCTATCATGTAGATTGGGACAGCTCTGGCAATCTGTGATCCAGTGATATTACTCCTCAAACGTACATGTTACTGCATTTCTATATGGGATTGTGTGTGTGGGGGGTGCACACCTAAAGACTTTAAACATTTGCAATGAATGTATTGGTATTTCATTTACTCTGTTGGCTTCCATTTCATATTGTATTGTGGCCTATCACGAAGAAAGGAGGCATATCAGTAGAGTCCACATTAGAGTTTAATGGCATACATTTCAGTTTCAGACTTCTTACCCTTCAGAACTAAAATGCAACTGCCAGACCTGTTGTAGTATGTCTGTGTAGCTCTGGAGGGGGGCTGTTCACCATTGCCATCACTTAGGGCCCTTAGCCTGGCCTTTCTTTATGGTCATCTACACCTGCCCTGCTGGGTGAGGCTGGTGGTGGGTATGTGACCCTCATTGACATCTGTGTGTGTGACCTATTGACACCCACAATTATTTGGGCCATCACATGTACTGCGGTGGGAGTTGTCACCTTGTGTACCACTGCCTAGTATGTTGACACCAGTATTTGTTATGGATTTCCAGCTGTCAGCTGTCTGCTGCTATCCCATTCAGTGACCCAATTCCCTTGCACGCTTGCATCCACACCATACATACAACTAAGAAAACATACTACTCCATTCAGTAATTGATAGAAAGGGTGACTTACCTTGTTGCTGGGCCAGTATTGTGGACAGTTCTGGAGGGATGACTATGTTGGATGCACGTAGTACACTCCATATACATGGTAAAGCACAGGTAGCGTCATGTTTGGCACCCGTTTTACTGTATGTGCAAGTCAGAGAGAGGTATAAGTCCCTGGGTCCCTACAGTGTCAGTGTGTGTGCTATGCATTGCCTCTTTGCCAAGGACAGGCCATACTGGGCACTCCACCGTCTGCCTACAGGGGCAAGCATAGGAAGTTCCTCTTCTGAGTCCCTCTGTACCTGTGCTGAGCTTGGCAATGGTGGTGGGCTGTGTGGCCCTGCCCCTAGCTGCTCCTGCTGCAGCTGTTTCCGCAGGATCATATTGTGTAGCATGGCACATACTATGACCATTTGTGTTCATGTAGCTGGAGAGTACTGCAAGGCTCTACCGGATATGTCAAGGCAGCGGAACCGTGACTTGAGCATCCCAAACACATGCACTATAATGATCCTGGTTTGTGCATATGCCTCATTATGGCATTCTTGTTTGGGTGTGTGTGCATTTCTGATGGGTGTCATCAGCCACGGCTGCAGTGCATAGCCAGCATCCCCCACTAGATGGCCATATGGGATGTCTCTCCTGGCAAACCCCCTGATACAGCTGTGAGGAATTCCAGATGTGGGAGTCAAGATAGCTTCCAGGGCTGCTAGCACACATGTTCATGATAATGCCCTGGGCATCACACATAATCTGGCAGTTGATAGAGGGGAAACATTTGCAGTTTATGTAGATCCCACCCTGCTCGCTGGGTGGTGCTTTGATGTGGATGTGCATGCAGTCTATAACACCAACTACCTCAGGGTTTTCTGCTATATCTGTCATGGCATCCAGGAACTGGTGGAGTACCCTGGATGCTGATGCATGTGAGACCACCCCCCCCCCATGATATCCCCAGTTGTTTTTTGGAAGGTACCTGTGGGAAGTATTGTTAAGCCTACACATACTTTGGTATCCACTGGGATGGGTTCCCCTCTGTTGGTTCTGTGTGTGAGGCGGGGATGGCACAGCTGGACAATTTGCTGTAGAATGGCCCTGTCCACCTTATGGTGCTCCACTATCTCCAGCTCATGTAGGCCCTAGTAGGTTACTCTGGGTCTGTACACTCTTCTCCTCCTCCTCCTCCTCATTGTGGGTCAGTTGTCAGCATTCTCCTCCTCACTACCCTCAGTCTCTACCACATACTGATGAAGTAAAGCAGCAGCAGCCTTTAACATTTTTAGTTAGTTTTGATAGTTAAAAATCCCCCGTCTGTGTACACCGGTGGTGTAGAGTTTGTGGGAAAAAACAGTCTGAAAGGTGTTTGCATAGTTTATAGTAGTGTGCTGGGCTGCTGCATGTGTAATTGGCTGATTCTGATACAGTCTACCTGCCAGCTATGCTAGTTCTCCTTGATTGCCTTTCTATTGCTGTTTCCCCTTCCCAGTTCCTCCCTATTTAAGCCCTGAGGTACACCATGCATACCCAGTGCTGAAATGTAAACAGTGCTGCCATTTCCTCTTTTTTTTTTTTTTTATGTTTAAAACTCAGTAAGCAGCATGCACACCCGTTTAGGCTATGTACACAGTGCTCAAGCACATCTGACACACCCCTTCCTTAGCTGTGCTTAGCTAAGGGCAAACACGGGCTACAGAGCTCTAATGAGCTTTCAGCAAGCATGACACACCCCCTTGTGGAGTCATTCATCTCTTAGACTTGAAATTTTGTATTGCTGCACCTACACGGTTAGGTAGAAGCTGACACTTTGAAGAAATATGTGATTCAGTATAAATCACCTCATTTGCATACCCCAGTGTGTTGGTCATTAGTTACTGCACTAAAACGGACCCTTTGCCCTTGACAACCAGTGCTCCCTGGTATTGTTTACATTCTGCATGCCTTTGACTGTAATGGCAAAATTTAGATTTAACTTAAAACTGAGTTTTCCCATTTTTTTTTTTTTCGGCACAATCTCATTTGTGCACCACTACCCTATGCTTAAATGGCCGAGATCAGCCAAAAAAAAGTTAAATTTTCATAATACTTAATCAATTTTAATGCCAATGGTCTTATATTTGGCCATTGGCATGTCTAATGTACATAATACATGCTTTTTCATGAGCTGTCATGCCTCCGTTTTGTCAGTTGCAGAAATGTACTCAGTTATTTTTCAAATCCATTTCTGCACTGACACTGTTCTAGCATGGAGACCTGGCAGCTTGTTGAATCACTAAATCACCTCATTTGCCTGGTTTTCACCAGCAAATTAGGTGATTTGCATGTTTGCCGTTTTTTCATGCAGTGTAGGGCCGCTTGTGCACGTGAAAACGGCACTATCCTGAATTGCTCAGCAGCCATTTTCCATGCAGGAGCTCCTACACTGTTCCTGCATGGAATTTTCGGCTTCCTGAATCCTGGGGTAAGTTTTCAGTGTTTAATAGCAGTTCACTATCAGGAGTATAATGCAGTTACTAAACTGCCTTAGGATAGCATCTACTAGGAAGATGGCAGTGGAAGTGAAACAAATATGCTGGCCCTCCACATTCTCCATTGCATTAAGTGTTAGCTGGCTAAATACATACGCAAGCTAAGGAATGCAAAGTGTAAAGTCATGGGGAGTTCTATTCAACTAGTATCAGTGATGTAGACAGTGGCACTAAGTATGCCAATGCTCTTAGTGCATCTAGAAGTAAATCAGAGCAGTCCAGTGAAGTTAGTCACAAGCTAATACTTCCTTGGGTACAATCAAGCAGCTGTTAAACAGGGGAACAATTGATGTTCTGTCAGAAATAATTAAGGGTGAAAATGAAAATGTGCTCACTATCCACTATTCAACTACTACTATAGTGACTCTGCCCAGAGTGCAGCTCAGTGTTCAGCTGCTCTATAAACAGCAAATAAATAAGAAAAGAAAACAAAACAAAATGCAACCAATGCTCAGACACCAGCCCACTTGGGAAACTGGGCTAGACATCTCTATAATCTCCTAGATCCTAGATCAAATGCCTGGTAACTACCTTTGGCCTCATAAAGACAATTTCCACGTCTCCAAAGCCACATATTTTCAACAAAATACATAAATTAAATGACCTTGAG
>NC_056727.1:278709124-278769124 GCF_019279795.1 Protopterus annectens
TAAACAGTAAATAGGAAAAAAATCATAAAAAGTATATGTAATATTATTATGCATATTGTACTGTTTAAAAATATACTGTTTAAAAATATGTATATTAAACAGTATGTCAAACATTAATATATGTAAAAAATATATATAAATATATGAAATGCATAAATATAAATATAAATATATAAATATATAAATATATCAAATATATATAAATAAAATAAAATGTATAATAAAAAATACATATATATATGTGATAATATTCAAATAAATCAAATAAATACATTCAAATAAATTCAAATAAATACATTCAAATAAATACACGTCCTATATATCTTTTCCTATACTCTTCCATATATTTTTTCATATGTTGTGACATAAAAGATGAAAGACCAAGGACTATATACATATATTTAGATGTTTAATAATCAATTCCACTAAAATTATTTCCAATAAAATTAAATTAAATTAAATGAGAAGGTTGAACTATTACCAACAATATGTGTATTGCACTTTGTACTTGCACACTAGAATTAGAATGATAATTCTCCAGTAATCTGGGATTCTCATTTCTCACCGTGTTGCTGTGAGAACCATCCAGAGTCATTTCTCCAATAACTCACCACACATCTTGATCATATCTTCTGTGATCACATCTGAGGCCTGCTGCTTTCCCTGACTTCATTTTCCTTAGTTATGTACTTGTTTCTTCTAGGGTAGAATCCTCTTCTTCTTCATTGCAGCCTGTGGGGTTTTCTTCTTTTTGAAGCTGATGAAAACACTCCTTTCATCTGCCTTTGATGTCTTATGAGTTGGTGAGCAGGTTGTTGCTGGCATTCCTGATAAAGGGCATCTAATGACTATCTTCTTTATTTTTTTGTGTTTGTCTTACAACCCAATAAAGTTTCTTTGCACCATCTGCTGAGTCACTTTCCCAAAGCTGGTAACTCTCCCAACCTCTTTGTTAGCCATCTAGCATTCCTTCTTAACCTGGTCCATTTTTCCTATCTCCCACTTTTTCCTGAACACTTTCTTTCTTTCTTTCTTTCTTTCTTTCTTTCTTTCTTTCTTTCTTTCTTTCTTTCTCTCTTTCTTTCACATTCCAGGTCTTTGGTCTGATCTCTGTTGACCTTAGAGCTTTCTCTGACCATTACTTGCAGCTGATTGTGGCAACCAGTGATTTATGTTTAGACCCAGTGTTTCACTGTGAATGACTTTGCAATCACTGATTCTGTTCCATTGTCTTTTCCTCACTAGGAGAAAGGATACCTGAGTTGCATGCTGGACACTCCTGTATATGGTCTTGTGTCAATCTCTAATGCAGAACCATATGTTGGCCATCATCAATCCATTAGTTAGACAGAAGCCTAGAATGGCCTCTCTTTTATTCCTGTTACTCCACCCATAATGACCCACACAGTTCTCATATCCTATTCTATCTGTCCTGACATGTGAATTTTCTCCATCACCAACATTAACTCATTTTGTCCTGCTTTGTCTAGTAGATCCTGCAACTTCTGCATTAATGCACTCTTTTCCTTAATATTATAACCCTGCTGTGGGCTATAGACTGAGCTTATAAATACTACTCTATCCTGTAGTCTGATTACCATGAGTCTATCACGGATTTTGATGACATCCCTCACTGTCTTCTTAAGTCTCACTCTCACTCTCACCACAATCCCCACACCATTTCTTGTCTGTCCTGGCCCTGAGTAGTAGAGTCTGTATCCCAAACCAAGTGGCTTTGCTGAACTGCCCTTTTGTCTTGTCTCCTGGATACATAGGATGTCCAGCCTCCTCCTTACTACCATGTCATCTACTTCCATGCCATGTGCTGTCAGTGAATCAATCCTTAGTTCACACTTGGAAGGCTGATAGTTTTTATATCCAGATTTCACTCAACAGAGGTAAACCAAGCCGGGAAACTGGATAGCAGCCAGCTAGTTGTTTTTTGACCTAGGTCTGCTGTGCACATAGACCCCTCCCAGCATTAGCATGCATCCCTGGTGTAGGGATAGATAGATAGACAAAGGTATAGATAGATATACATATAGATATGTGTATGTGTGCTGTTGGCATAAAGGTTGTTGAGTGTTCGGTTTATCCAGTGAACTGTGCAAGTGCATAGAGATAGAATATGCATCTTATTACACATTGCTGATATTGATTTAGGGAGATCACACCAAAGAAGGAAAGGGAATTTGCTCTTTTTCTTCTGTTATCCAAGCTCATAGTTGGTATATATAATTAGCAGAGGGTATGGGGGTCACAGTCCTTACCCTCACATGGTGGAGTACAGGGAGATTTACCTCCTTGCAAAAATATTACTTTGTAATTTATGTACTTTTTATTACTGTTGCAGTGATCAGTATCATTTTGAGAGGTTTGCTTTTGAGGTATCAACTGACACACATGCATATATAAATACATACATATATACATCTATATGCACAATATATATATATATATATATATATATATATATATATATATATGCGTCTATATATGTAAAAACGTTTAGAATGCTGCCATCAGCACAGCACTATGTATGCACCAAAATACAACCTCAGAGCATGCAACATTTTTTTTTTTAGGTGTTCGAAGTCTTAAAACTTCGATCATATGGTGTTGGGCATATGAAGTTCTAAGACTTCAATCATCTAAATGGGACCTATATATATATATATATATATATATATATATATATATATATATATATATATATATCTCAACACACAAAAAGCCCAAATCAAGAAATAGACGATTAAACCAACAGCAAAGTGCAGCATAAAAACCACGATTCTCGATTATCTGGCGAAATTCAGCTTCAAATAAATCCAAGGAGCCACTTAGCGACAATCTGCTTTAATGTAGACAACAGTAGAAACACAAAAAAGACAACGTAAGCGCTTTCACGGGTCCCCCCGCTTCATCAGACGTATAAATGCAACGCGTTGGAGGCATAATTAATTGTGGTGATTAAGTTAAGCACATGGTATAAGAATAACTGCAGTTGAAACAGTTGCATTTATACGTCTGATGAAGCGGGGGGACCCGTGAAAGCGCTTACGTTGTCTTTTTTGTGTTTCTACTGTTGTCTACATTAAAGCAGATTGTCGCTAAGTGGCTCCTTGGATTTATTTGAAGCTGAATTTCGCCAGATAATCGAGAATCGTGGTTTTTATGCTGCACTTTGCTGTTGGTTTAATCGTCTATATATATATATATATATATATATATATATATATATAATAGAATGATATCCCTATCTATCTGTCTATCTATATATACATAATACTAGATTCATAATGATATGTATAATCAAATATAGTGAAACATCTGATTGTACTGCATATACCAACAGAAGCAACTTTTACTTATGCTCTGCACTAGTTCATTATTTAAATTTCCTTTAATTGCCATTTTCAAAAAAACGAATAATAATGAGTCAGGTTCTTGGCTGGACTACACATATTTTGATTAAATTGAACATTATCATATATATATCATGCTTTAATCAATGGAATGTAGACAGCTCCATCACTAACTCCTGCAAGTGTATCTGAGTGCACCTCATAGCACTTAAAAACAAATGGCAGCACCATGGTTAATTCCCTGCTCTCATCAGCTTATACAGGTAACTTGGTAATGACCTACCCTGTGCCTCCATAGGATTCTGCATATTATTTATTTGGGAAGCAATTTAGATCCATAAGACAGTAGTATAAAGATGCAGTTTTTTTAAATGCTTGTATGTCTGTATGTCCTTGATGAAGAGGCTATTACCTGATAATTGCATAAACTAGTCCATTGTAATAAAAAAAAAAAAGAAAACAACAGTATCACATAACATATTTATCCTATTTTTGAATGTGTATACAGTCATATTTATCATCCTTGAAACAAAGCAGTTTGGTATAGAAAATAGCCCTGAAGGCCTGTACTCTTTTTGCCCATCACTACCCAAGGGAGTTAGTCTACATGACAGCCCTGATAAATGCACCACCCTTATTACAGTTTGCAAATAATGATGTTCCCAGTGATAATATTTTGTACTCTTGTACCATGCAAGTTTAGCTTTCTTATTGTCTTATTTAGTATTTCATTAATTAGTTTGCAGAGATATTCCTAGAGATTCAATAAACTCCACGCAGACTTTGCATGTAGGCTTTGTGTGAAGCTTACACAGAGTTTACGTGTTTACGCAATAACCATTGTGTTAAAAAAAACAAAAGTGTGTTTCAAGTGCAGTTCTGTTGAAAATGTGTAGGCATCCTGCTATTTTTTGGGAAAAATAATATGTTACTTAAGTGGTATTCCTTGGTTTGTATAAACCTTGGTTTGTGTGTGAGGGGGAGGTGGGACAACCAAATGACTTTCAGTTTTACTAAATGAAAAGTGTGTTTCCAGTGTTTAATGTTGACAAATGTGTACATAAACAAGATGTTAGTTATGTGATAATGATGTGTTTTATCCTTCAATGTTTAATGTCATAGTATTATGGCACCGAAGCCTATAAATCCATGTAAACCTCCTTTCAGTAACTCTGAAAATGAAGTGATAATTCAGGCTGTCAGGCACCATGGAGCCTTTCTGCTTGTAAGAGGACGTGGGGATATGGCTGCCAGAGTGCAGATTTGGAACCAGTTAGTGAATGATGTCAATGCAGTAGGAGTTTGCAGCAGGAATTATGATCAAGTGTGTCATCGATCCACAGATATGATTTCATCAGCCCAGAGGAGAGCACTTCAGTTACCCTAAAATAGCTGGCCATGGGGGATGGTCCTGCTACTGAGCCCTCACTGACACCAAATGAAGAGTTCCTGTCCACTCTCAGAGAACCTGTACTTGATGTCAGTGTTGATGTGGCTGGGAGGATGTTTGTGTCCTGGGTGTAGATTCCAGGTAAGCTTACATATGGCAGATTTTATATTTATTTATATAGTAAAACATATAATTTAACTAATACTTCCTGGGAAATTTTTTTTCTGTACCTATTGATAACTTAATAGAGCTATACAATACAGTTGTTCAGAACACATGGGTGTGGTCGGATGTATCAATCACGTTTCAGTTTCAGCTATTTCTTACAGAACTTATAGGTTATTGTGAATTTATTGTCCCCCTGTGTTATTCCCATTGTGATGGTTATTTGCCATCCTTGCCTTGCTTCATTTCTTCCAGGACGATCCTTCCTACAAAGTGTGGATACATCTGCATATAGTAAGCATATGTTTATTTGCTTATTAAAAACTATTCTTTAGATATATAAATTATCTTTATGTGTGAGGTGGGTGTAATGAGTGTCTGTATTGCTGTACCATCTGTGATTGTGTGACCAGAATTACTTTATCATATAAATTGGTTTAATATTTGATGCAGTATTAATTATGTTCCTGTGTTTGTTGCCTGTTATCACAGGTGATCCTGATAGTGGAAGTGTAGGACTCTTACCACCTGATGTTGGAGTATTGGTAGGCTCTGATGATGATGGTGGCCAAACAGAGGCAGTTTGGGGGTGCAGAGGTTGAATCTGACACTGTTGTGACTCACCCATCCCTAGTATTTCCTTCAGACACAGTTGGTATGCCTACACATACGCATTCTGATGAGTCTTCAGATGTTGGTCAGGTTGAAGGTGACACAGTTGATCAGAGTAGTGCGGTTATTATGGCTTCAGTGCCAGTTGACTCTAGCCATAGCCAAAATACAGGCCAAGTGCCACACAGGAGGGTTGATATAAGTGCTCAGAGGAGGTCTGTTGTCCACCCTCCATCTGATCCTAGTGTGTCATTCCTTGCCACTTAACATATAGTTAGGGCTGTCATGGACATCTAGGCATGTAAGGGTTCTAGATGTGGCACTGTCTGATATGTGTGACTGCCTCCACCGTGTGACCGATTTAATGGCTCAGATGAATGACATGATTGAATGGGCAGTGTCTGTGATGAAATGTCTGCTGGTAGCGGAACAGCGTCCATGTGGCCATAGGTCAGCATCATCATCTGTTGTTAGCCAATGGGGCTGTGCTTGATCACACTCCCGTCGTGGCACTACTTTCCCTGCTCTGTCAGTGGTTGACATTTCCACATGCAGACATGGTAGGCCACAAGGTCATGGACCTGGGCGCAGTTGTTACGAGAACTTGTCCAACAGACATCAGTCACATTTAGGTATCACCAGCACATCTGACCATGGGCATGGACATGACACTGCAACTCCTGGCAGAGTCAGTTGCAATTGGGGGCAATGACAATTAACTGATACCTCTACCGTGCATAGCTCACACCTGTCCAACATGCCAGGACATAATGCTAGCATAGATCTTGGCTGTGTTCTGGCAGACATTCACATACACACATGTCACACTGAATGCCCATACAGGCACACACACATAACAGATACATAAGACATTTGTGAGGCTTGCAGGTCATTTTGTTTTACTGGTCACTTGATAATTAGCTATGTTTCTGCCTGCGTGTTTTTCTTACTCACACATACTCCTTAATTTTGTGTCACCCTTAGCCTCCAACCCCCCCCCCCAAAAAAAAAAAACAATATCCTGTGCAAATGATGATAATGGTGCCATCACCTTGTTTCTATCTTTGACTCACGGATACATATGTATTTTTTCTGATGCACAGGGTACATAGCTACTTAGTATATATATATCTATATCTATCTATCTATCTATATATATATATAGATATATATAGATATATATATATGTGTGTGTGTGTGTGTGTGTGTGTGTGTGTGTGTGTTGATGATGCTATTTTGAAAATTGTACTGCTTCCTTACAGCCTTTTTACTGTTTGATTAATACCAGTGATATGTCAGTGCAGCTTATTGCTCCATTTGTGAGAATGTAGGCATAATAAGAGACCTGGGAATTTTTTTTTGTATTGTTTGTCTTTTTGATACATGAGACCTATTACTTGGTACAACAAGCAACAGTATAAAGTATTTTCCATTCATTTCTGTTCTTACCCATTTATTTTTCTGTTTCAGGTTCAGCACTTATCTTGATAGTCTCACAGCTACAACAGTTTTAATTCAGGGCTGACTCTGATGCTAGCAGTACACAGCCATTATATGGGTAAGTAAAGGTTGTGAGCATTGCCTGGCATCAGTTTTACTGTATGTATGTGCATAGGATGAAAGTTATACCTCTTAGGTGTTGAACATGTGTGAAATCTGTTGCCTCTTGGCCAGAGCAAGGGCATATTGTGCATTCCTACATTTACCTACACCCACAGTGGCTGGTTGTTCCCCCTCTAAGATCTCACTTGCGTGTGGCTGTGTTGAAGTTGCCAGTGGTAGTGGAAGGTGTGCCCCTTCTCCTTTGGTGCTCCTGTTGCAGCAGTTTTCTCAGGATAATATTGTGTAGGATAGGATAGTCAGTGAAACTTTCAGCGCAATTACTGGAATCATACTGCAGCCCCCCCCCCCCCCCCACACACACACACACACACACACACACACACACAATGTGTATAGCCATAGAAACCATGACTTCAGCAGCCCAAACACATGTGCTGTGATATTTCTTCTTTGAACGTGTGTCTTATTATAGTGTTTCTCTGTGGGTGTGTATGCATTTCTGATGGGTGTCATCAGCTATGGTTTGAGGGCATCACTCAGTAAATGGCCTTGTGGGATCTCACCCCTGGAAAACCTCTGGTAGAGCTGAGAGTCATGTGAGATATGGTAGTAGTGGCAATTGCTGGTGTTGCAAGCACACACATTCAGGATGATTCCCTTAGCATTACACATGACCTGACAGTTAATGTAGTAAAAGTCCTTTCTGTTTATTTAGACCCTTCCCTGTTCCCCAGGTCATGCTTTGATATCAATGTGTGTGCAGTCTATGGCACTCAACACTTCAGGGAAGTGTGTTATGGGGTAGAACTCCTGCATAGTTGTAGCTGTGTCCTCTGGGCATGGGGTAAAATATATGTAGTCACTGGCATGCTATAGCGTAGCAGTCAGAAACTGATGTGGGATCCTGGATGTTGATGCCTGTTAAACCTCCAGCATGTCCCCTATTTTTCTTTGGAAGGTTCCTGTAGTTAGAATTCTAAGTGCTACAAATACTTTGGTCTCCACAGGTATTGGTTCCCCTCAGTTTGCCCTTGCTGTCAGTTCAGGAAGACAGAGACTGCAAAGTTCCAGTAGTGTGTCCCTGTCCACCTTGTAGAAATGTACTATTTACACCTCATGCAGACCATGAAAAGGTAAACTGGATCAAAACACTCTTTTCCTTCTTGGTGGTGGACTATTAGCAGCAGCAGCAGCATAGACTGTTGAACATACACGTGCAGAAGGGCAGCAGCAGCTCCTAACATTCGTTCTGGGTAGTTTCTATGGCTGTATTCCAATAGGTTTTGGAATTTAAGGTCTAAACCTACACTGAGTGTACATGATTGCTTTATAGCTTGTTGAATAGCTCCTCCATCTTGGATTGGTTCATTAGCATACATTTCAACTGCTTATTCTATAATCAGCATGCCATGATATCTACCATGTTTGTGCAGCTCTACACACAGTGTAGATCTGCTTATTGAATACAAATCGGCATGCTACTGTGTGTGTGCTTCACCACAATGCACACATAGTTTAATGAGCCATGCAGGTTTTATTGAATTCAGCCCAGTGTTTATATTTATTTATTTATTTGCATTTGTTTACCAGGATAGTCCACTGGATCATAATGAGCACATTTTCAGTGGAAGCCGGGGGAGAAAAGCTGCATACAAAAATACATACAAAATATATCATGCAATACATTCAGTACAATGGAACAACATGATCGATGCATACAATGCAAGCGTTAATGATGATAATATAAAATGATTTATGCAATTAGAATATCACCTGTTAGGATAGGATATAACAAGTTAGGATAATTAAGTTATCCATGGGAGTAGCTTGGTTCTAGTTATATAGTCTGAATATTTAATGCATGTAATGTCTTAAATGTAAATATAGGTGAGCAAATGTAGGAGACAGTGCTAGCACTGTCGTTAAGTAAGTCTTTAGAGATGTAAAGAGTAATGACAGAGTAGTAATTACAGAGGTTAAGGGTAGTAGTAGAAGAGGAAACCAGGTTATTGGAAGTGCAGTTTTTGTACATGTGCACTGCCAAAGAGAGAAAAGGTATTGCCTAAGGGATCTCTTAAAGTAAGCTGCATTGTTGGTAGACCTGATTGATTGTGGGACGGATTTCCATAGTTTTGCAATAGCAAAGGAGTACAGCATCTGACTGGCTCAGAGGTTCAGTTTATTTACATTCAGGAGCAGTTGATTATTGGATCAGATAAGTCTGTTTGGTTGATACTGGGTAAGTAGAGAAGAAAGTACAGAGCAGTTTGATGGCTTAAATATAAGTTTGTGTGCAATGATTAATTAACTATATGTAAGATAATATGGGAGTTCTAACCAATTTAGTAGGTGTAATGAGAAACAATGATGAAATGAATGTTTTGCATTGATTACAAATTTAACAATTTTAGTTGCAAATTTGGATTTCAGAGAGGATTGAATATTGGTAAGTTGAGGGGCACTGTAAAGAAGAGGGTGTAGAAGAAAGGAAGAAGCTAGGGATAATTTTGCAGAGTGGTTAAGGAAGTATTTGTGCCTGTAGAGCATGCTCAGTTTTTGATGTGTTTTCTTGATGTTGATGTGAATGTGCAGGTCAAGTGTCAGATTTTCATCTATGATGACACCTAGTAGTTTTATATTAGGTACAGCCTCAATGATAGTGTTGTTTTGAGCATGAATAGTGAATTCTTCTTTGATTAAAAAAGTGTTTTTTTTTTGTGGGGGGCACAAATTTATTTTTATTGGGGTTTAGGGTGAGATGATTATTGGTCATCCATATTTCAGTTGAGGTGAGGATGCTTTGAGTTAGTTGCTGTAGTTCAGATGAGGAACTGGTAGCACAAATGATGGTAGAGTCATCTGCATATTGGATGACAGAACCTTGACTGAGAGTGGTGTAGAAGTCATTGACAAAAATGCTGAAAAGAAGGAGCCCTAGTATGGATCCTTGGGGAATACCTGTTGTTGCGTTAAGGAATCGAGAGAAAGAATGTTGCCACTTAGTTAACTGTTGCCTATTTGTGAGGTAGTTTAAGAACCAGTCTAGTGTTGGGGGTGAAATGCCTTTGTTTGAGAGTTTCATGAGAAGAAGAGAGTGGGAGACCATAGAAAGGTCAACAAAGAGAGAAGAAACAACTTCTCCAGCATCTGGGACCCTGTTAACTGTGTCCATGAAGGATATAAGAGCGGTAGTAGTGCTGTGACCCAGTGTAAAACCATGCTGATTGAGAGAAAGGATTTGTTTTTGAAGCAGATAATGAAGAACTTGAGTGTGGATGCATTTTTCCAGAATCTTTGAGATAGGTGAGAGGATAAAAATAAGTCAAAAGTTGGATATGCCTGTGTTGTTGCCTGCTTTGTGAAGGGGCAGTATATATGCTTATCTACATTCAGGAGCAGTTGATTATTGGATCAGATAATGATGTTTGGTTGATACTGGGTAAGTAGAGAAGAAAGCGCAGAGCAGTAAAGGCAGAACAGTTGAAGAAGCTAGAGGTGATGGAAATTAAGTGCCTGAGAGAGGTGGTAGGATGCACACTGTGGGACAGATGAAAAAACAAGGGCATAACAGCAGAAGCCAAAGTATCTCCGATTGTAGAAAAGATCAAAGAGAACAGATTACGGTGATTTGAGCACGTGTTGAAAAGCAGAAGACAATCTGGTGAGGAAGATTTGGGACAGACAGGAAGAAGGTAAGAGGAAGTGAGGATGTCCAGCAAAGAGGTAGATGGATTGTGTGAAAGAAGATCTGTGTCAGTCAGGCATAAGTGTTGAACAAGGCAGGAGTGTGGCACTGAATCAAGAGAGTTGGAGACAGTTAACACGATACCCCAACCCCCAGAAGAAAAAATGGGAAAAGGGGACTGATGTTGATGATGAGTATATATGCTTTTCTCCAAAGTGTGGGTACACAGGACTCCTAAATAGATCTGTTGAGAAGTATGATGATGAGATAAGCAACAGAGTTTACAGATATTTGTAGGAATTTAGGAGGTAGATTGTCAGGGACGTTGGTTCCTGGTTTAAGTTTAAGAAGCATTTCCTTATAGTGGCAGTAGGTATAGGTGAGAAAGAAAAGCTGGGTGAAGGGGAATTGAAGGTATTTTGTATGGATAGATTAGAAGGGGCTGAGGTGGTTTGTGGAAAGATGGCAGTTAGATTAGCTATATTATTGATGAAATATGAGCTGGAGTGAAGCTATTTCAGTAGGTGTTTTATCTGGATTTGGACTGGGATTATTATCTGAGCCTGGGTTTAGTAAAGAATTGATAGACCCTGAAAAGTTTTGGGGGGGGGGGCTTGCTTATGGTGGTTTTGTAGAATAAGATAGTGTTCTTTTTTATTTTTGATAACTAGGCGCTTTACTTTATTACGAAGTTGTTTATATTGTGCAAGGTCAGAAAGATTTTGGGTTTTTTGCCATGCTTTCCAGGCTTTGTCCCTGGCAGTCATGAGGTGCTTAGTGGGTCTAGTACACCAACTGGCATGATGGGTTTATAGCCTTTTTTGTTAGAGTGTTAGCTAGACTCTTTAGGATCTTGAGAAATGCTGAGTTAAAGAACTTGACAGCCTGATCTAGGGGAAGGAATTTTAATGAATTCCAGTTGATGCTTTGCAAACCTTCATTAAACACAGTTGAACAGAAATGGGATAAGTCCCTACTTCACTTATATTGGTGTTTACTAGATGTTGGGCTAGTTTTCTGTATTATGAATGCAAGCAGGTGGTCATTTATACTATTAGTGTTCCTATGGAGGCAATTCTAATAATACTACAAATTCGAATAATACTACCAACAAATAGAATGAATTGTTTTTGGTAGTATATATTTATGCAAATTACTTTTCCAAGTAAGATCTTTTGCTGTTTTAGTTGATATTATGCTGCTATATCATCTAAAAGGACAACTACATCTTAAGAGGATTGTATGTTTGATTTATTGAAAACATCATGATGTACTTTCTTGTAACGATGATGAAAATGTTTTTCATCAAATTTCAAAGCTGCTCTACATTGTAAATGTTTGTTTTTCTGTTATTTACCTTCATTGTTCTACTGACGTCAAATGAAAAAGGCGCAGGTGTCTTGTAAGTGTACTGGTAAATGAAATGTATTTTATAATAAAAGTTGTCATTTGCACCCTAATGGAAGAAGACTGCTTTGGTAAGCAAATGTAGTACATAATGAGTGTGATCTCCAGAGTATGGCATTTCTTCAAGCCTTCATCAGCTGTGTTTCTGAATATATTTGCTTTCCTAATGACAGCAATTTCAGTTCTACAAAACTAAAAAATAATCGTTGTAAAAAGGAAATCTTGTCAGTTATCCAAAATTAAGACATAAGAAGAAAGTAAGAAAGAGAAAGAAAGAAGCACTTGATGTGAAAAGAATCTGGATTATAAGGAGAAATATTTAGAATTAGCTTATTTAGTGAGTAATATTTCAGTAAATTAAACTAAATGATATTACAGATCACATGAGTGTTGGCATAATATGTGTTTGAAATGGCACAGCACAAGACTGGAGGCTGACATCTGTATCCTCTTCACTACCTGGGGTATGATTCCAAAAGAACAGCCAGCACACCTTTTTAGGAAAATGTCATTTGGATCATATAAACATGGCAGCTTGTATACAAGAAAGACCATTCAGATGGGCAACAAAATTATACAATTTTTTTATTTGTTATGTTTTAGGAGGGATTTCTTGCTTTTTGTAGTTGCTGCTGCTGATGGTGGTAATGGTGGTGGTGTTTCTGTGTTTTTGTTTTTTTTTTATCCTTCAAGGTGTTTCTCCTTTTTCTGTGCAATTGTGAATGTGGACGGGGTATATATAAATCTGGAGTCATGTGGAGTTGCTCACCCCCCACAGTGGAGATGCTATGTGGCTTCAGCATAATAGAAACACTGTTTTTCCTGTTGTTTTGGTGATAATTTATATAGGAGATGTTGTTAAACTATTATTTTATTTATTTATTTATTTATTTATTCCAGTTTGTTGACCGAGGAGGTCCACTGGGCTAAAGAGCCCATTTTCAGTGTAGGCCCGGGGAGAAAAGCTCCATAATACAATGTTACAAGACATAATGATCATACAATTAAGAAGTACAAATAAAATACAAAGATAAACTTGATTTACATACAAAGGGTTGAATTACTGAAACAGTAGATAGAATGCATTCAAGTAGGTAGTCCTTCAATTAAGCAACTTGGACGTTAAAGAAAAGTATCTGGGAGGATGATAGGCAATACGCATAGGGTTGGGAGTAGTTATTAGTTACATTAGCAATGTGTGACTACAAGAGAAATTTGGAAGGTATGAAGGTTAGCCAGGAGAGAAGGAAGAGAGGAGCTTGGGAGGTATAGAGTGAAGTGTGCAGTTACATTTTCAGTGAGTATGCAGGTAGGAGAGGAGTTGTGTTTTGAAGGAGTGTAGGTTGCACAGGTCCTCAGGGTAGAGGGAAGCGCATTCCATTTTTTAGCAAGGGAAAAGGAGAGTAAAAGCTGACCAGCTGGGCGCTTGGGTTTGTGGATGGAAATAAGGTTTTGGTTAGAAGATCTAAGGTGTCTGGGGGGGGGGTAAGGTTGGAGAATATTGGAGAGTGTGGGGCAGAGGGTGGGTTGAAAAATTAATTTGTGGGCTGAGACAATTTGGAGGTAGTCTAGTTGACTGGGGAGTTCAAGCCAATTTAGAGTTTGTAGGCATGTGCAGTGATGAGAGAGGGAATTTGCCTTGGTGGCGAATTTGGAAATGTTATTGTAGCATACTTCCAGTTTGCAGGTTAGGGTAGAAGATAGATTCGTAAGCAGAGGGGCACCATATAGAAGAGATGGGAGGAGATATGTAGTGGCCAAGGTATTTTGAGTAGAGGGGGAGAAGAATTGATTATTTCTGTACAGTAGGCTGAGTTTTATATGGTTTTTTTGATGTTAAGTTGTATATGGGTATTGAATTCTTGGAAGTAAATATTGAGTGCAATGCTAGGAGTCTTAACATGAAACTGCACACACTGGAAGAAGTCCTCATCTTGGTAGATACAGACATTTGTGTTAGAGACCTAGTCCAAGGCTGTGGAGAGCACCCCAGCCATACTGGGTTACACCTCCTTACACACGTTCAGACCACAAACTGAAGGTGTGAAAACCAAAGGAAGTAGTGTATCAATATTCATTAAAGATAAATACACCTCCAGATTCGTTAAACCATATGATTCCCTGGAAATACTTCTGGTGCAATTAACTGTTTGTAGGACACCTAGTCAAGTCATTTGCCAGCTACAGGACTGCCTCCATGAATCAGGACACTCACTCTGCTTATTTAGATCTACTTGAGTCTATCAGGATACATCTGAACCCAATGGTCTGGAACCCCATGGAAGTGCCTGAGAAAGGTGGTAGGATGTACACTGTGGGACAGACAAAGAAATGAGGGCATAACAGCAGAAGCCAAAGTAGCTCCAATTGCAGAAAAGATCAAAGAGAACAGATTATGGTGGTTTGGGCACATGTGTAGAAAAGCAGAAGACAATCTGGTGAGGAAGATTTGGGACAGTCAGGAAGAAGGTAAGAGGAAGCAAGGACATCCAGCAAAGAGGTGGATGGATTGTGTGAAAGAAGATCTGCGACAATCAGGCATGAGTGTTGAAGAAGGCAGGAGTCTGGCACTGAATCAAGAGAGTTGGTGACAGTTAACACGATACCCCGACCCCATGTAGAAAAAATGGGAAAAGGGGACTGATGATGATGATGAGTATATATGCTTTTCTCCAAAGTGTGGGTACACAAGACTCCTGAAAAGATCTATTGAAAAGTATGCTGATGGGATAAGCAACAGAGTTTACAGATATTTGTAGGAATTTAGGAGGTAGATTGTCAGGAACGTTGGTTCCTGGTTTAAGCTTAAGAAGCATTTCCTTATAGTGGCAGTAGGTATAGGTGAGAGAGAAAAGCTGGGTGAAAGGGGATTGAAGGTATTTTGTGTGGATGTATTAGAAGGGGCTGAGGTGGTTTGTGGAAAGATAGCAGTTAGATTAGCTATATTATTGATGAAATATAGGTTCATAGGTTCATACTAGGCTATCTGACCTAGGGCATTTATAAGCCTAGCCAGAGTGTGTTTGGCTTTCGCCACCCATTTTAAATTAATTTTGCTATGCCTTTTTTTGAGGTTAGTATACTGTGCATCTGTCTAACATTGACACAGAAGTGATAGCCGGGGTAAACCTACGATCTCCCATCCACTCATCAAGATTCCTCTTGAAGAGAGTCAATGTGGGACTCTGCCTAACCTGGACTGGGATTTTATTCCAGAGTGAAGGGAGCCTCTGGGTTATGAATCTGTCCCTCCAGCATGTCCTATTTATTTCAGTGCTGAGGTTCAAGTCTCTCGAGCGCGTAGCTCGATGGGATTTGGATTTTCTGAGGTGCAGCATGTCCATTAATCTGGGTTGGACATGGCTTTATACGTCAGGCACAGATCGCCTCTGAGCAGGCGGTATGCCACTGAGTAGAGCTGGAGTTTCTTTAACCGGGCAGCATATGGCATCTGTTTGAGCCCTTTGATCCTCTTGGTGAGGTACTTTTGGGGTCTTTCCAGTTGCTGCAGGTGTCTGGTAAGGTACATCCCAAAAGGGGCATTGTACTCAATTATGGGCCTGATGAGGGATGAGTAAAGAGTTACGATGACCTCCCCTGATCTAGATGCGAATCCCTTCATGATTAGGTGGGCTATATAAAATGTTTTTTTAACCACTTTGGCCACGTGGTTGTCAAATGAGAGATTGCTATCAACTTGGGTCCCCAGGTCCCTAATGACTTCTTCTGTACTTAATGGATTACCACCTATGTGGTAATTTGTGGGCACTTTGTTTTTGCCAAAGGGGATGACTATACACTTTTTGGTGTTTAGCTTGAGGCCATGGCTCTGGCACCAGTTGTCTGTTTCTATGAGGCCCTTTTGGGGGATGCTTGTGTCGGCAGGAGAGTTGATTATGGCGCCCAGTTTGCAGTCATCTGCGAATTTGGTCAGCCACAGTTCTTCCGTGTTGGCCTGTACCACCGAGAAATATATACCGAACAAGAGAGGTCCCAGGACTGAGCATTGTGGGACGCCACTTGTAACTGGTTTGGAGTCTGACATGGCTCCAGCAATTCTAACCATGTGGGTTCTGTCCTTGAGCCAGTTTGCAACCCATCTAGTGACATAGGCGTTTATAATTAAGCTGGTGAGCTTATCTATAATGCCCGAGTGGAGTATTGTATCGAAGGCTTTTGCGAGGTCCAGGTAGGCTGTGTGGACCACCTTCCCCTCGTCAATGGCCTTGGTGACTGTTTCAAAGAAATCGACCAGGTCTAAGAGGCAGGATCTGCCCTGAACAAAGCCAAACTGGGTAGGATCCAGTGTCTGTAGGTCCCCAATATCTTTATTTATGAGGTCCATGATGATCCTTTCCATAGCTTTGCAGAGCAAGCTAGTCAGGCTTATGGGGCGATAGTTTCCCGGATCCGTTGAGGCACCACCTTTGTGGAGAGGGACCACTGTTGCTGTACGCCACTCTTTGGGTACATATCCTGTAGTAAGGCTAAGATTGAACAGTAGTTTTATGTTTGGGTTTAGCTCTTCTTGGAGTTCATGTAGGACGCAGCCTGGGACACCATCTGGTCCCATTGATGCTGTGTTTTTTGCTTTGGAGAGGGAGGCTCTTACCTAAGCATCTGAGATGTCATGGGGGCAGCACTCTGTTGGGATAGATATTTGCTCTTTTGGTGGGCAGAGTGGGGAGAAGTTTGCACTGAACCTGTCAGCTAGGATGTTGGCAATGTCTGTGGGCTCGGTGTATTTTTTGTCATTTTGGACTAATTCTGAGCATATCTGGGAATTCCCACCCAGGTTCCTAACATAACTAAAGAAAGCCTTGTGATTATCCTTAGTGTCCTGTGCAATTTTTCTCTCGAAGCTGGCCTTAGACGATTTTATGAGTGCCCGTAGTTTTTTGCTAATACTGATCAGAGATGCCTTCCCTTTTTGGGATTTTGCTCTATCATGTAGTAGCTTCCTCCTTCTATTGTATAGTTTGTTTATGGCTGGGGTCCACCAGACAGGACGTCTGCCTTTGGAGGATTGGGTCTTGGTTTTATTTGGGATTGCATGATCCATGCATTCCTGAAGGTGTTCATAGAATGCGTTTATAAAGGATTCTGCGGTCTGGGCAGATTTTCCACAAGCCCGGGGCTTTGAAGGATTTCGCCTCGGTTTTGAGGCGTGTGAAATTTGCTTTAGAGAAGTTTTTCACTGTGGTTTTCTCGGCAGGGGGTGGGGTCGGGATGTGAATATCCAGTGAGATTAGTTTATGGTCTGATCTTACCAGTGAGGGATACACTTCTGGTCTGGAGCATAGTGTCCCCATGTTGGTGATGATCAGGTCCAGTATGTCTTCCCCTCTTGTGGGAGTGGTAACAAGTTGTTCCATAGCATTTGAGTTTATAAATTCTAGGAACCTTTGAGCTAGGGTGTTGGAGCTAGAGTAATGCTCCCAGTCTATGTTTGGGTAGTTGAAGTCGCCCAATATAATGGTGTTTGGAGAGACCTTCATATTTTCCAGTATTCTCAGGAAGGCCAAGTGGGGTTCCTGTGTTTGGGAGGGTGGTCTGTAGCAGGCTATAAACTGGAAGGCAGTTTTACCCACAGTTAGTTGCACATGGATAGTCTCTGATGCTTCATGCTGTGCCACCAACCTGGAGGTGTGGGTATCTTTGACGAATATTGATACTCCCCCTCCTTTTGTGGTTCGGTCCAAGTTTTGGGGCCGAAAAGCATGATACTAAACAATCTAGCTAACCTGGTAGTGCTGGGGTGCTCTCGGGAGCCTTGAACCAGGTTTCTGTTACTGCACAGATATTGATGTTCTCCATGCTAAGGAGAGTTTCGAGTGCGTGCATCTTGAGGTTTAGACTTCTGGCGTTGAGTAGCATTACTCTTAGTTTCTTATCCCTTGTGATACCTATGGAGGTGGGTTTGTCTTTTGAGCCTTGCCTAAAAAAGGCACTATGGGGGTAGCAAGAGCCTTTGCCAATATCCGAAAGCCCAGGGGTGACAGGTGCAAGCCGTCCCTAGCGAAGCATCGTGGCTTTCGAGCATGTCATCCCAGGCTGACAGGCATTGGATCCCCTTTGAATGACACCAACACTTAAGCCAATTGTTGAAATTGATCATCTTGTCTTCATATTGTGGCATCATTCTTGGTGAGGGTAAGATGCTACTCAAGGTCAGGGTCATACCGGCCTGGGCTACATGCTCAGAGAGCTCCTCTATGTCTCTTTTCATGTAGTCCAGGGAGGTACGTCTCAGGTCATTCACACCAGCATGGACAATGACTGAGTCATATTTGTACTTGCCTTGGAGTGACCTGAGTGGTTGTGTTATGTGGCGGATCCTAGCGCCCGACAGGCAGCTCACCGTGACCTTCTCCTTGTTCAGCCTGGTGAGCGGGACGTCAGTGTGCCAGACGATAGAGTCACCTATTACAAGTGTATCAGGTGTGTTGTTTAGCCTTAAGGACTGTGACTGTTCGGCACACTGGCTTTGTGAGCTATGTGTTGCATGTGTTTTGTTTTGGGGTAGCGGTTGCTTGGGTGTCTGCTTTGGAGGTCTCTGCTGCTTAGGCAGATTTTTATTTAGAGCCTCCGAGTATGTTTTTGTGTGTTTATGTGTTTGGTTTGTTGTCGTGGTAGGTCTATGTGAGACTGGAATTGTAGTGAGTGTGGTTTCCTTCTCCTCCTGGCTGGTTATGCCAGTACTGAGTTGAGAGAACTTATCCTCCAGTTTGGCTATATGGTTGCATCTCTCACATGTGTTGGAATTTGTTGGGAGGAGGAGAGGGTTGTCTGTGTACATGAGGCAGTTGTAACATTGCCTCAAGATTCCCAGATTCACTAGCTGGACCGGAGAGGAGATTGACAACTGATCTTTGGACATGCTAAAATAGTATTGGGAATTCCTTTATAATTGAAAACAAGGGCCAATGGGGAACAAGGTACTCAAGGGGAGTTTGTGAGGGTGTAGTGCTTTTAATTTTTTAGAGCTGACTTATATAATTGCTTTAGTGAGCAAGTGCCAGGTAACTTAAATGCAATGTGTTACAGGTAACTTAAATGCAAAAATGACAAACAGTAACTTTCTTTCAAGTGAAACAAGGAAATAAGTACAGTAAGCAATGTAGATATCACTAGGGATCCACAGAAGTGCTAAAAGGCTGCGTTTTAGGTGGAATTAGTGTTTCAGGGAAATAAACAAACAACAAGCATACAAATAAAGCTAGATTCAGCAGGCCTAGATCTAGTCTATGCTACAGCAAACAAGGTGTACCAATTTCAGTAAGAAACAGTTAGAATATGCAGGCACTATAAGCCTTTAACCAGAAATTCCCTGCTCAGAAGGGCAGAGTCCAGCCTCTCCTCCCACAAGAGTGCAGACCGCAATCCTTCTTAACGTAAAATAACTGGCCTGAAGCCCAAGTGCTTAAACCAGAACTAATACACTTTTAGAATAACAGACACTGAGCTCTCAGTCAGCAGTTCCCAACTTAGAAGGATGTAAGCTACCTGTCCTGCCACCACAGTGCAGGCCACAAACCTTCCTAATGTAAAACAACTGGTCTGAAGCCCAAGTGCTTAATCCAAAAGACTTAGAAATTATAGCTGCACTTTAATCAAGTTACTACCAGCAGTAATAAATACAACTGAATACTTTAAAGAATGCCTGGATTAGTGCTCAAGTTATACAAACAAAGCTAGATTCAGCAGGCCTGGATCTAGTCTATGCTACAGCAAACGAGGTGTACCAATTTCAGTAAGAAGCAGTTCAAATATGCAGGCACTATAAGCTTTAACCAGAAATTCCCAGCTCAGAAGGACAGAGTCCAGCCTCTCCTCCCACAAGAGTGCAGAACACGAACCCTCTTAATGTAAAATAACTGGCCTCAAGCCCAAGTGCTTAAACCAGAATTAATACACTTTTAGAATAACAGACACTGAGCCCTCAATCAGCAGTTCCCAACTTAGAAGGATGTAAGCTACCTGTTCTGCCACTACAGTGCAGACCACAAACCTTCCTAATGTAAAACTGGTCTGAAGCCCAGGTGCTTAAACTAAAAGGCTTAGAATGAGTTACACCAAGCAGTAATAAATACAATTGAGTACTTTTAAGATGACGCAAAAGCAAAATAAAGTAGGAAAAAACACAAATACAGTAAAAGCAGATAAAATATATATATATATATATATATTTTTTTTTTTTTTGTTGTTGGAAAGAGAGAAAGGAGTAGCAGAAACTAAGCTGATTGACCTTCTCAAATGCTCTCCCTGTACTGGGTAGAATGAGGTAATGACACTAGACTGGGAGGAGGGTCCCAGATCAAATTTTCACTAGAGGCGGGCAACTGCAAAGCCACCAACTATAACTGCAGAAATGAGTTGAAGAGTGAGGTTATTCCAGTAGGTGTTTTATCTGGATTTGTACAAGGATTATTATTTGAGCCTGGGTTTAGTAAAGAATTGATAGACCCTCAGTATTTCTGGGGGGTCTTGCTTATGGTGGTTTTGTAGAGTAAGATAATGTTCTTTTTTATTTTTGATAACTAGGCGCTTTACTTGATTACGAAGTTGTTTATATTGTGTGAGGTCAGAGAGATTTTTGATTTTTGACATGCTTTCCAGGCTTTGTCCCTGGCAGTCATGAGGTGCTTAGTGGGTCTAATAAGCCAACTGTCATGATGGGTTTATAACCTTTTTTGTTAGAGTTTTGCTAGATTGTTTAGTATCTTGAGAAATGCTGAGTTAAAGAACTTGACAGCCTGATCTAGGGGAAGGAATTTTAATGAATTCCAGTTGATGCTTAGCAAACTTTCATTAAACACAGTTGGACAGAAATGGGATATGTCCCTACGTTGCTTATATTGGTGTTTACTAGATGTTGGGCTAGTTTTCTGTATTATGAATGCAGGTAGGTGGTTATTTATACTATTAGAGAGTGTTCCTATGGAGGCAATTCTAATAATACTACAAATTCTAATAATACTACCAACAAATAGAATGAATTGTTTTTGGTAGTATATATTTATACAAATTACTTTTCCAAGTAAGATCTTTTGCTGTTTTAGTTGATATTATGCTGCTATATCATCTAAAAGGACAACTACATCCTAAGAGGATCGTATGTTTGATTTATTGAAAACATCATGATGTACTTTCTTGTAACGATGATGAAAATGTTTTTCATCAAATTTCAAAGCTGCTCTACATTGTAAATGTTTGTTTTTCTGTTATTTACCTTCATTGTTCTACTGACGTCAAATGAAAAAGGCACAGGTGTCTTGTAAGTGTACTGGTAAATGAAATGTATTTTATAATAAAAGTTGTCATTTGCACCCTAATGGAAGAAGACTGCTTTGGTAAGCAAATGTAGTACATAATGAGTGTGATCTCCAGAGTATGGCATTTCTTCTAGCCTTCATCAGCTGTGTTTCTGAATATATTTGCTTTCCTAATGACAGCAATTTCAGTTCTACAAAGCTAATAAAATAATCGTTGTAAAAAGGAAATCTTGTCAGTTATCCAAAATCAAGACATAGGAAGAAAGAAAGTAAGAAAAAGAGAAAGAAAGAAGCACTTGATGTGAAATGAATCTGGATTATAAGGAGAAATATTTAGAGTTAGCTTATTTAGTGAGTAATATTTCAGTAAATTAAACTAAATGATATTACAGATCACATGAGTGTTGGCATAATATGTGTTTGAAATGGCACAGCACAAGACTGGAGGATGACATCTGTATCCTCTTCACTACCTGGGGTATGATTCCAAAAGAACAGCCAGCACACCTTTTTAGGAAAATGTCATTTGGATCATATAAACATGGCAGCTGGTATACAAGAAAGACCATTCAGATGTACACAAAATTATAGTATTTTTTTACTTATGTTTTAGGAGGGATTTCCTGCTTTTTGTAGTTGCTGCTGCTGATGGTGGTAATGGTGGTGGTGTTTCTGTGTTTTTTTTTTTTTGTTTTTTTTTTTATCCTTCAAGGTGTTTCTCCTTTTTCTGTGCAATTGTGAATGTGGAGGGGGTATATATAAATCTGGAGTCATGTGGAGTTGCTCGCCCCCGACAGTGGAGATGCTATGTGGCTTCAGCCTAATAGAAACACTGTTTTTCCTGTTGTTTTGGTGATAATTTATATAGGAGATGTTGCTAAACTATATTCTTGGAAGTCAATATTGAGTGAAATGCTAGGTGTCTTAACATGAAACTGCACTCACTGGAAAAAGTCCTCATCTTGGTAGATACAGTCATTTGTGCTGGAGACGTAGTTCAAGGCTGTGTAGAGCACCCCAGCCATACTGGGTTACACCTCCTTACATACATTCAGACCACAAATTTAAGGTGTGAAAACTAAAGGAGGCAGTGTATCAATATTCATTAAAGATAAATACATGTCCAGATTCAGTAAACAGTATGATTCCCTGGAGATACTTCAGGTGTAATTAACTGTTTGTAGGACACCTCTTCAAGTCATTGACAGCTACAGGACTCCCTCCATGAATCAGGACACTCACTCTACCTATTTAGATCTACTTGAGTCTATCAGGATTTATCTGAATGCATGGTCTTGGATGACTTTAACTATCCATCCATTGACTGGGTAAATTACTCGTGCTCAGACTCACTTGCCCAAAGATTTTGACTTCATTAACTCCGCTGCCCTGAATCACCTGGTTGACACCTCAACAAGGGGTGCCAACATCCTAGATCTGGTGCTTACCAATATATGGGGCAACTGTAGCACCCCCACTTTGATGTCTTCCCTGGTGAGATCTGACCACAAATCAGTCTTGTTCGAAGTAACTATCACACCTGCCCCCCCAACAACAACTAAACTACAAAACTTCTCCAGAGCAGATTATAACCTCTTACAGGATGGCATAAATAGCTTCACTGCACCTGCCCCCTCAGATGGAACTGGAAACTATGCCGAGTTCTACACCAGTACTTTATAAAAACCCCTGTATAACTGCATTGCTTCGGCCATACCTGATAGGACCAAAACAAGCTCCTCAAGGAAGAGCATACCTGCCTGGTAGACAACAGCCATTAACATGCTTTACAATAACAGGAAGAAAATGTTGTCTAAGAGATAGAGGGAACAAGCCCTAAACTGGAAAGACTCCCTCCTCAGCTTAAACAAGCAAATAAGACTTCTTGTAAAGTTCTCCAAAGCAAACTACGAATCCAGATTAGCTTCCTCAGTTAAGGACAACCATAAGGTGTTCTTTAGTTACATCTGTAACCTAAAAGGAAAGATCCAGATTTGTGCTGAACTGGTGGTTATTGATACCACACATACTGAGCCTGTGGACATAGCCAAACTGTTGGCCAACAGGTTCTATGAAAACTTCACTCCCCTGTCCCCACCTCACATACCCCATGACATCCCTACCACCTGCCCCTACCTTGTATCTCTAAAGAACAGCTCTTAAATGCTGTCTCGCTAAGGCCAAAAACATGGCATCTATGGGGCCTGATAATATTCCAGGCTGCCTCCTACATGGGCTCCAAAAAGAATTTGTAACACCACTGGGTGCTCTTTTCTGTCATAGTCTAAGCACCGGCTTCATCCCAGCTGAACAGAAAACAACTGCCATTATTCCCTTGCACTCACCCTTAGAACTATTAGCCTGACTAGCCTTACCTGCAAGGCCATGGAGTGAATCATCATGGACCTTATCAACAAAGATATAGGTAATCTCCAAACACTTGATCCTACTCAGTTTGGATTTGTCAGAGGGAGATAATGCCTGTTAAACCTGGTGGATTTCTTTGAATGAGGGGAAATCTGTGCATACAGTATACCTAGACTTAGCCAAGGCTTTTGACACTATCACCCACTCAGGCATCATTGATAAACTCACACAGCAAGTATCAACCCTTATATTGTTAGATGGGTCATTAACTGGCTCACTGACAGAGCACATATAGTCAAAATAGGAGAATCCACCTTTAACAGCAGACCTGTAACCAGTGGTGTTCCACAGGGATAAGTCCCAGGACCTCTACTGCTTGGAATCTATTTCTGTGAAGTACAAGTAGAAACTAAAGGTCTGTGGCTGACAAAGTTTGCTGATGACTGCAAACTGGCAGCAGTCATAGAATCTCCAAATGTCAACATCCTACAAGAGGTTCTCACACAAACAAATGATTGGTGCCAAAGTCATGACCTTAAACTCAATGCAAAAAAAAAAGTATTATCATCCCTTTTGGTAAGAGCAATGTTCCTGCTAACTACCACATCAATAGCAATACCCTAAGAACGCACTCAGTGGTGAGAAACCTGGGCACACAGATTGACAGAAATGTTACCTTTGATCACCATGTCTCCACAGTGGAAAGAAGGGCATTCTGTATTGCTCATTTTATAAGTAAGGTCATTGCCTCCAGAAAAAATGAATTCATATCTTCCCTGTACTCTTCCCTCATCAGGTCAATAATTGAATACAACAACCCTTTTGGTATAGACCTTTCCAAGCACCTGTAGCAATTGGAGAGACCACAAAGCTTCCTCACAAGGAATATTCAAGGTCTTCAGTATCTGTCCTTTGTGGATCATCTGAAATCACTTGTCACTTTATTCTGTTTCATACAGACTACTCAGAGGTGATCTCTGCCTTGCATGTAAGGCAACTTCTGACCCTTCTTTATTCGAAATGCTGCATATCCACAAGTAAAATGGTACATGGTTACTTACTCTAATGACTTTAACCTAGTATGTGACATTAGTAAGACCTGCTGGAGGGACAGATTTGTCTCCCAGAGATTACTACACCTTTGGAACAGACTACACTTCATGTCAAACAGGTCACCTCACTGGCCCTCTTCAAACACAATCTGGACGATTGGATGGATAACTGTAAATTCACCACAGGGATTCCATCTGTGCCCCTCTTGGACAGGGGCAATAGGTGCTGATTGTGGAAATAAGGGTAGAATGTGGCTAGGCTTTAAAGACCCTAGAGTCATTTACCTAGTGAATTCCTTTGATCCTATGAAACAGATTTTATTTTATTATTTTGAGGTTCACTATTTTTTGCATGAACTTGTGTTCTATAATTATATATATATATATATATATATATATATATATATATATATATATATATATATATAGTTAGTGGGGGAGGTTTGGGGGTATAGAAGCTTGCCTCTATTTCAGGGGGATGTGGGGGCACATTTGTTGCACTTTGTTTCCTTTGCAGTGCTGCTGTTTTGACTAGCAACTTTTTGAGGTTTTAAATGATTTGAGGTTGAATAGTTGTAAGTCAATTAAACCAGATATGTTTATTTATAGTAAACCCAGATTTCATAATAAAAATTTAAAACATAAACAATAACATTCTATTTGTGTTCACAATCATAAAGAGAAACAAACACAAATGTTCTTATAGTTATTAATACATTTTGTTTATGTACACATAAAACATCATTTAAAGTCAAGAGTTGCTGCTATCCAGTGACTAATGACATTATGCTCTGCCTGTAGCATAAAATAGCTAATGCTGGAAGATAAAAGCAGTGTTTCACAGAGAGTTGTCTTGAAACTAAAGCAGCTTACTACATGCTCAAAAATGTCAGTCACATGACACAGCTCCTGTCATTCTAAGTTGTTTTAAAGTGGTATATTGCAATTTCTGTAACTTCTCATATTTTCATATATGACATTCCCCTGACTTTTGAAAAAAAAAAATTATGTTCATTTATAAATGCTACATAAAATATTGTACAACTACATATGTGTCATGAGAGGTAGAATCCAGAGAAAATAATGTTTAGTGTGTATATTCATATTAGTTCAACTATCTGCATACCTCTCAAACTGTAAGTGCAAGAAATCTGAGCAAAGGCAAAAATAATGAGGGGACCAAGGCCAAAAATACGGATAATTTTTAAATATTGCTCTTACAAACATAGAAAGGTAATATACTAAAAGTTTTTGCATAAGCATGGATTTTCTAAAGGAAATGAACTCTGAAATACAAATGTCTGTTATTATTTACAGACACTGATCTTCAATGATTTATCAGAAAATCACAAATTTTATGAGGGAAAGATCAAAAATAACAGGCAAAAATCTAGACATTCTGTGGAAGTCTGGAGAGATGAGAGATAATCTATAGTCTGAAAACTTACATGAGTTTTAATTACATTTCTGAAGCAAAAAGTATTTAAAACCATCAGCCCAAGTAGTAACATGACTTTAGATACACCATTTGCTATATCTCTAGCAGGTTGTACTGGTTTTAATCTATAATAACTACTATTTTTAATTACTGTTCTACACATTTGGACTGTCTAGATCAGTATATGTAACATTCCTATTGAGCCACTTTAGCTAGATAGCACGTGCATATAAGCAAGTGCGAGAACAGTGCCATTTTGTACAGTCAGCCAGAGTGAATGCAGACACGAATGGAGATCCACATGTGAGTGTGCCTGAAGTAATAAGTGAGTCAATTAGCCTAAATATATGTTCCACTTACAGTTCCTGACAATGTTTATGTACAATAAATATCCTGAATCCATGCGCCACTTTATTGTCTCTTTTGAATGCATGAGACAAATGACATGGTGGCAGAAGTGGCGTAACTAAAATGACATTGTGGCAGAAGCAGAGCCAGAAGTTGAAGCAACACACAAACAATGAGGCATGAACTCGCAAACAGATCAGCGGTTATGTAAAGGAACTTAAATTCGTTTAAATGATTTTTCAGTCACCTTGCATTTGGCAAAACATTCAAAACGTTCAAAACAATTACAGAGATAAAATAAATGTCCAAAATTGCAACATACTGATAAAAGTATTTGAAATAAATACAAAAGTGTTTGAAATAACTTCTGAAATGTTTAAGATGTACAAAAGGGCTAAAATAAATGCATTTCTTCGTAATGCACTACTTTTTCTCATTAACTAAATCTATTCAAAGTGTCCAAATTTTCTGGAATGTTCACAGTATTTGCCATGTCAAAATGAAGCGATTGTTGTGCATCTGTGCATACTTAAGTACCTGGTCTATGCTTATGTTTAAACTTATTTTGTTGATATGGAAGAGAGATTTTGCACACCTGAACTGCTGGTGTTTGATAATAATATTGCTGAGAATTGGACAGTGTTTGAACAAGAATATGCTAGTTTCATACAAGCTGCTTTGTCTGATAAAGATGCACATACAAATGCATTCCTACTTCTTAATTTAGCATGATCAGAAGGCTATATTGTGATCGGTGGTGGTGCTGCGGTAGCGTTGTCGCCTCACAGTACGATGTTGTCCTGTTCGATTCTCAGTTAGAGCATCTTCTGTGTGGTGACATGCGTGAATGGGCGTACCTTTGTTGAAGGTTGTGCATCAGAGCTGGCAACTTGGCACGTAAATATCTACTGCCAATCATTAGCGGACCAGAGTTCCGCTGTGGCGACCCCTAACTGGGAAAAGCCAAAAGACACAACAACAAAAGAAGGCTATATTGTGATACAGGCTTAAACGCGGGAAGACCCTGAGTACTTAAAAACATAAATTTAGAGAAATGTGTGACCCTCAAACAAATATTACAATGCAAAGGCACATATTTTACACAAAAAAAAAAAAACAAATGTCATGTGAAACTATAGCAGGATACATTACTCACTTGAGAAATAAAGTAAAAATGTGCCAATTTGGTGATTCCTGAGATGAGTTGATAAGGACAGTCTTGTGTGTGGTGTTAATGAGGCAGTGAGAAAGATTTTGCTTCGAGATAGTGATTTAATGTTGAGCAAAGCATTAGAGATTTGTCAAATATATCAGCTTATAGAAAAGCACACGAATATGCTTACGAATGAGAAAAGCATGCATAGTGTCTGCTGGAGTACATGTTGATGGCGTACATCAGAAAGCTAAGGTGAATAAGATATATAAGCTGAAGAATGTGGCAGTACCCAATTTTAATCATAAATTGAATGGGGCAGCTACAAGTACTCTTATTGTCAGCTGTTGTAATTGTGGAGGCAACAATGAATCTAAACAACAAAACGGCTTAGCTTTTGGTCAGCAATCTCACAAATGTAAAAAGTAGAACCATTTCAAAAGGCTTTGTAAGTCTAAAGTACTACAGCCTTTTAATGAGACCATCCAAACAAGCAAGTAGATCAGTTAGAAAGCCACAAACAAACCTTTTATGTTGATGATATATCTGTGATCGATAAAACAATTAATACAGTAAATTATCACCTAACTGGTAATCTGGCAGCAAAGAGTGAAATATTTTGTACTGTTCAGATTAATGGGAAACCTGTAGAGCTTAAATTAGATCCAGGATCCAAGTGCAATGTTATATCAGCACAAACGTTTTGCCAAGGTAAAAGATGATGAGAAACTTGACTCAGCAAAGTGTGCAAAACTAGTTGTTTATGGTGGTGAAGAGATTCAAACAGATGGTGTTGTAGTTCTCACATGCCATTCTGCTGGGAACAGCTATGACTTGCAATTTTACATAATCAAAATACATGCGCAGTCATTGTTAGGACTCAAAGACAGTTTGAGAATGGGACTGATTTCATTTAATAAAGAGGCCCACCGTATAAGTCAGTACAACAAAGATAGTTTCACACAGAATATTTTTAGTGAATAGGCTGATACTTTCAAAAACGAGCTTGACAAACTTTCAATCACTTATTCCATGAAGCTAAACCATGAAGTAAGCCCAGTTATCAGACTAGCAAGGAAGATTGTGGTAGCAATGCAGAGAAAAGTAAAAGCAGAGCTTGACAAAATAGTGAATTTAGGTGTCCTTACTCCAGTAAAATAACTGCCTTAATAGGTATCCTCCATGGTTGTAGCTGATAAGAAAAGCTCAGATGATATTTAAATATGTATTGATCTGGTTCCCTATTATTAGAAGACTTAAGATGCATTCTTTCAAATGCATCTTGGT
This sequence comes from Protopterus annectens, assembly GCF_019279795.1. NCBI lineage: Eukaryota > Metazoa > Chordata > Ceratodontiformes > Protopteridae > Protopterus > Protopterus annectens. The sequence continues at coordinate 278,738,232 of NC_056727.1, forward strand.
CGAACTCAAAAGCCTGAAACAGCAAAATATCGAAGCAGATTTTAAGCAAATTCTTTCCCTGGAAAAGAATTTGCTTGGCCGCTTCCTTACTTTGCCGTTTTTGGCACTGTAGTGTGGTCTCGTAGTTGGTATATTTAAGTAGAGATGTGTAATGTTTAAAGTATTTTATTTATTTATATATTTTTATTGGAACAGCGATTTTTTTTCCCTAGGAAAAAAAATCACTCTTCTGACAGTTCAAAATTGTAAGCTTTCGCTTACATAGTGTCGATTAATCACGTTCGCTTTTTTAAGCATTTGGTGATCTAATATAGACCCATTGATCCAATAGATTTAAACAAAGTACTTAAATGGCCTCGTTATCCAATGCACATAGTAGAAGATGTAGCTGCTCTCATGCCAAATTCCTCAGTTTTTCACTCTTAGATGCAAAAAGTTCATTTTGGCAAATTTCTCTGGATCGCAGATCTTCATTGTTAACTACTTTCAGAACACCATTTGGTAGATACATATTTCTGAGGATCCCATTTGGGATAAATTCTGCCAGTGAAATGTTTCAACATGCAACAGGACAATTTTTTTTAGGTTATCCATGTACTATTATAGTAGATGACATTATTGTAGGAGGCAATGGTGAAGATGAACATGATAGAAACCTCAAGAAAGTTGTATTCTGTGCTCATGAGGTAAGTTTTAAACTGAATCCTCAAAGTATAAATTCAGACTGAAAGAAGTTACTTATGTGGGTCATTTGTTAACCATTTATGGCTTACAACCAGATCCATCTAAGTAAGCAGCAATTCTTGAGATGCCAGATCCAGAAAATGTCACATCTTTATAATGTTTTCTTGGTATGGTCAAGTATTCAAGAAAGTTCATCTCAGAAATGAGTGAGTTTTCAGCACCATTACATGAGTTGACCCGCAAAAATGTAAACTAGACCTGGTTGGAATAACAACAAAAAGCATTTGATATTCTGAACCAGAAAATTGCAAGTCCAGCCACATTGGGATATTATGATGTTCACAAACTTGTAACTCTTTCGTGTGATGCTTCAAAGAATGGTGTTGGTGCAGCATGTCTTCAAGAAGGCATACCAATAGCCTATGCATCCAGAACTTTAACTCAAACTGAAATGCAGTATGTACAAATTGAAAAAGAGATTTTGGCAGTAGTGTTCGCACGTTCGAAGTTCAGTGATTATATTTATGGTAAACCTATTCAAATAGAGACTGATCACCAACCTCTAGTGACATTGTGGTCTCCTGGGTACTGATTCAACCAAAAGAAGGGCAAGAGGCATAGTATTTTGGCCTTTTATGTCAAATGATATAGAGAAGGAAACTCTAGCATGTTCCATTTGCAACAGTCCTAAATTGCACCAACGAAAACAGCCACTTCAGCTAAACCAGATTCCTGAACTACCATGGTTGACAGTTGCTACTGATATTTTCAAATGGAATGGTCAGCATTACTTAGTGTTAGCAGACTTTTATTCGAATTGGTTTGAAATTGACCTGATTCCTAACTTAACATCCAGCACTGTCATTACAAAATTGAAGAGACATTTTTCTACTCATGATAGGCTGCACAAAGTCATATCTGACAATGGTGCACAGGTTACAACTCAGCAGTTCAAGAATTTTGCTGAGTCTTGGGACTTTGTCCATATTACTAGTAGTCCTGAGCATGCATATTCCAATGGACTGGCTGACCATGCAGTTCAAAGTTCAAATTACATGGAGAAATCCAGGAGAAATGATTCAGAAGTTTTTCTTAATCTACTTAATCTCCAAAACATTCCTTAAGATAATTTGCTTAGTTCACCTGCTCAGAGATTGATGTCCAGAAACACTAGAACAACTCTTCTGATCAGTAAACAATTATTGATACCAAATGAACAACAGCATAGCCAAGACTCAACTTTTGAGAAAATGCCAGTCACAAAAGTTGTACTACGATAAATCCAGTAAACCCCTTAGACCATTAAGATAAGAAGAGACTGTGAGAATGCAAACATCTAAAGGATATGACCAGATGGGAATTGTCAAAAATATTTGTGAAGTACCAAGATCATACATCATGCAATCTGATGGAATGAATTTCAAAAGCAATTTGAGACATATATTACCAGTCTCCGAACCAGTGACGTAGCAGATAGCCTGTGCCAGGGACTCTATTTCTCAGAGTGACTCTACTGTTGTTTGAATTCCAGAGGAGAGATTACAGGCAACAACTTTAAGATGTTCAGATATGTCTGACTTGTAGCAACTTGTTTGTTTTATTGGTGCATTAAGCAACTGTTTTGTGCTTACACTGATCCACCTACCTAGTAGTTGTATATAACTATCCTGCTATGTACACAACATCAGTTTGTTTAATTCTGTAGCCATAAGCTTTATTCTTTTGTGGGGATAGGGGCTGCATATCTGAATATTACAGAGCTTGCACTTTTATCTTCAGAACTGATTTTTAAAATTATAAATGATGCCTGCATAGTGAGTGGTTCCCTCAGAAGAAGAAGATCAGCCTGTAACTCCCAAACCCCTGGTGTGTTGTTTGGTCTCATACCAGTTTTTTTTTATCACAGCAGGGATATCCCCCCCCAAAAAAAAATGGGTCAGGCCCAAGGCAACCTCCATTCTCAGATGCTGAGAATGTGGTCATAATTCAGGTCCTCCAACTCCATGAGGCACAGCTCCTAGATCCTCATCTAGCTGACAAGCCCTTCCATGTTTGCAGCTGGTGATTGTTGAACTGAATGCTGTGGATAGCCAGGGGCATAACTACAACATTGTAAAATACAAGGCCACTGATATGATTAAAAAGGCTATGGTCATAGCAAAAGCTGTGGCATGGGAATAAAAAGCTTCTATGAATGTGCCTTCTACCAAGCCACCACTCACCGAGATGGAGGAGTTCCTGTTGTCTGTAAGGGATCCGGGCAGCTAAGAAGAGTTCCATAGTGCTGTGATGGATGTTGGAGCAGAAGTGGAGGACAATGGGAGGATTTCTACTAGTGATGCTCCTGGTATGACATTCAAATATATAAATAATTTAGTTTAAGGTTTCTATTAAGTTGCATTAAATTGTGTGCTTATAATATTGCTATAAACTGAAATTTGTGTTTCTATGGATGTCTGGCATTAAGGTACAATAATCACAAATTGTGTGCTTATAATATTGCTATAAACTGAAATTTGTGTTTCTATGTATGTCTGGCATTAAGGTACAATAATCACCTGCACATGGCTTGGGTATACTTTTTTGTTATTATTATGTGTATTACTTTCTAAAGTTACTTGCTTTTGCATGTATGGTTGATGTATTTATGTGTGGATATTATACTGTAACCTTGTATTTATTTCTTCTATTTTTCTGTTTTCTTGATTTATTCACAGCTGAGGATGGTACCAGTATTGTGGTCCTCCCTCTGTCTGACATTAAAGGATTGGTAGACTCTGATGAGGATGACAGTGATGAACAGGCACAAACACAATCTATAGCTGCAGAGAGTATGTCTGACATGGAGGGTATGGCTCCCACATCCCCTTCCCACAGTCAGGATACAGTCATTATGCCTATACATATCAATGACACAAAGCCATCTGAGATTGGACAAGTTGATTGGAACTTGGTTGATCAGAATAGCAGGGTGGGACATCATGGAGGCAGAGGCAAGTTCCAGCATGAGCTTGGAAGAGATAGTCAGAGTACTTCATGTGGTGTACTCTGGCATATGAAACTGCATAAACTGTATGTGTGTTACTCACTGGAGAAGATGAATGACATACTGGACCATGCAGTGCTCATTGTGAAATGGCTGCTGGAGAAGGGGCAGCATCAATGAAGCCAAACAGCCAGTAATCATCAGATGTAAGCCAACGTGGATATGGGTGCTCCAGATCACACTACTGCCATGGTATACTTCCACTGTTTTGCTAGTGGTGGATCTGTCCATACCCAGATGTGGTCAGCCACATGGTTGTGGTCATGATGACAGCTCATTCAGTAAACATTGTTCAGATTCAGGTAGCACCCTATCTTCTAGCTAGGGTGGAACTATCAGCGCAACTCCTGACAGAGGTAGTTCAGGTGGTGGGGTGCATCAACAATGCCCTGGATCCTCTATTATGCACAGCTCACACCTGTCCAGCTCACACCTGTCCAGGATATCAGGGCATAGTTCCAACACAAGTGCTGGGGCTGTCTTCTTGCAGATCCAAACACATTACACCTTATACACGCATGCGCACACACACACACACACACACACACACACACACACACACACACACACACACACTCACACAAAATATTCTTCAAAATTGACTTCTTTACACCTGGAGGTAGTGTCCCAGACAGTGCATCCTTGATCTGACCTCATAACTTACATAAACACACTCCTTTTGTGCTAGGCTTTCCCTCCTGTAGCCCAACCCAAACCATGCAAATGATGATATGTGTCCTGCCTTTTGAAGAATTCTGTGATTTTTGCCTGCCTATGTCTGATGCACAGAATAGCCAGCTAATGCTTGTTTATTCAAATGTAATGTTTTCATCAGGAAACATAATTTTCAATATTGTTTGGTCTGCTTAACTTCAGTAGTATTATTAGTTGTCTCAGTCATATTTAGAGTATTAGCAGTAGTAAGGTAGTATATCTTGTACAGTACAACTTGCTCAGCCCTGTGTGCACGTACCCCTGAGATTGCTCTGACCCCTGCTTGGGTGGCTGACTTTTGCATCTAATGCATAATTACTGAATAGGCAATGCATGTTTTGGCACATACCTTTTTTCTTTATAATACTGGGTTACAATGTGTCAGTTGTGTTTTAATTAATTCTCTTTTCTTCTGCAGATATATGGTCATATAGATATGTTTCATCATCTGCCTGTACAGATAATGCTGACATTGCCCTACCATCTATGGGTATCTTTGACATAGGGCTGCTAATGCTTAACAGATAGGGTGGAAACATAATACATATGGAAGTAAAATATTTGTATTCCATTTAAATGCGTAATACTTGGTTTTGTGTTCATTTTCTGCATATATCAGTCATACAGTTATAATATTCCTGTATAGAGAACCATATTTGGATTTTACTCAAATGCAGTATATAAACATAAGTAAGCATTATCTATTCATTGCAGGTTGCTGCTTCTGAGAATGTCATAGCCTGGAGTTACCTATCTGTGATGTTAACTGTGGCCAGCCATTGCATGAGTAAAATTAGCCTGCTTTGTATGCATTAATGTTACTGTTTGTATATGCTTACTGCTCTTTTTTTTTATTAAGTGGTGAGTGTGTGTGCTGTTTGCTGCTTCTGAGCCAGTGCCATGGCATAGTGTGCATATCTCCATCTGCCATGATGTCCCCAGCTGCTGGTTCCTCATCTGACCCCTCATCTTTGTCTACTGGCTCTGCCTGTGTCCCTGGAAACTGTCTTCCCTGTCCCAGGACACCCTGCTTCAAATATTTTCTGAATATAATGTTATATAAAATGGCATAGACAGTCAGTATTTTGGAAGAGGTGGTGAGATCATATTGCAGGGTGCCTTCATATATATCTAGACAGTGAAACCTTGATTTAAGCAGGCCAGATAAGCACTCTATGATATTTCTAATCTGTCAGAGTGCTGTGTTGTAACCTTGTACAGCAGGTTTGTATAGGTTTCTTATAGAAACCATTAACCCAGGTGTAGTGCATATCTTGCATTCCTCACTAGATGTCCTTGTGGAAAAGTCACCCCTTAGAAATCTCAAGTACAAGTCACAAGTGCGTCATATGTGGAAGTTGTGGAAACTGCCAGAGTTACCTGCACATACATTATAGATGATACCTTGTGCATTACAGACCACCTGACAGTTGATGGAGTGATATATTTTTCTGTTTAATACCTCATTCCCAGTTCACTAGTTGAGACTTTTATTTCAATGTGGGTGCAGTCTTTAGTTCCCAGTATCTCAGGGAAAATGGCTATGGCACAGAAATTTTGCATGTTGTTAGTTCTCTCATTTGGAGTATGGAGAAATGCTCCCCCATATATATTGCAGCATTGTATTGAGGAACTGTGAGAGTACTTGTGAGGCAGAAGCCTGTGAAACTCCCACTTTGTCACAGTGGTTCATTGAAAAGTTCATGTGACTAGTATACATAAATCTACACATACTTTAGTTTCTACTGGAATGAGTTCTCCATGACAACCATGGGGCCTACAGTGATGACATCAGATGTCCATTGTTTCTTGTATAATATCCCTATCCACCCTATAGCACTCTAGTATTTTTATTTCACATAGCTCATGGTAGGTCAAACATGGTCTGAACACCTTACACCATCTACACTATGGTTTGGCGTCACCAGCAGCAGCACTTTTTATGAGATCCTGTTGTGCATACAGATTTATAATGGCTGCGGCAACCACTAACATTTTCTAGAGATTTCCTGTGTCTATATTCTAACATGTGTTGGAATTCACAGCTAAAGTTAGTGTGGAGAGTCCTTAATCATTCTATACATTTCTAAATCACTCTGCCATTATTTTTTGTTTCATTAGCATGAGCCACAGCTGATTATACGGTCATTAGCATAGTAAGCTGCTAACCCTCATTTTGCAGCCAACTGCGACCTGTAATGCTGTTTCCTGAATTGTAAACTCCCTGCTCAGTGCTGTTGGTCATTACACACCTGAACTTAGCATGGCAAACAGGCAGGGATGTAGTGTCATGCTCCATCTTCAAATTTTATTTCTAAGAGTCATGCAATCACTTTATTTATTTAATCAGTCATATTATTTCATTCAGAAATGATGCATAAGTATACACCTTAGAATTGTTTCTTAGTTCCATAAATAATCCAGGGTTAGACTATAAAAACACAAACAAATGCTAATTTCAGGGCAGCACAACAACAGTATAGGAATCACACTTCCATTATTTCAAAAGTAGATCCATATAAGGATGTTTATTTCAAGTACTTAACACTTATCTTTGCTATTCTGTTTAAAGGATAATGGAGTAAGATTAAAATGGCAACAAACTGAGTGTGATTGTGAAAAGAAAAGGATGCTGAGCAGTACAGCAGTGATTATTTCTTATAGGCTTCATAAATTGACTCAGGACTGATCATTTAACTTTTTCTAGCTCGGAGTTCCTTTTTTTCATTTTACTTGGAAGGATTACTAGCTAATATCCTCTTTTGTGAAGTATATGACCTAAACACAGCATTTTCCTGTGAAATATGAAACAATTTTACTTACCACTGATGTCTTATCTAATTTTCCATTTGTTAGACTGTTTTTTTTCTTTAGTTTAAAAGTTATTCCCAAAATCTTTTTTATTTGTATACTAGAACACTTACTCCTCTGTGGTATATGGTAAGGCCAGTCTGTCAGTCCTTTACTTCACATCACAGACAAATAGAAACTTAGATAATGCTTCTTCTTCTTTTTTTTTTTTTTTGCAGGTATCACTGCTAGGCTAAAGGCATGGATGAGGTAATGCATACATTGCAGTTAAACTGGTGCAGTGCTTATATGATACATCTTGTGAAAGAGGTATTGAAAGCTTAATGGGTGTATTGTCAATGACAAAAAGTTAAGGTGAAGTATAAGCTTTAAGGACATTAAGGGACTAAAAACCCAAGAATGCATAATTCTTACAGCTAATGAGATGTTCAAAAAATGTCAACTCTACTGAAATATTCAGATGAATGACTCATGGAGGGTTAATACTATAAGCATGTAGATTTCTACATAAACTGCTTGGGTGAAATTATTAATTTTAGTGGCATTTTACAATACATGGGCAGATATGAAGCACTTGAGACGGATATGGAATGCAAGCATTATTATAATTAACCAGAAACTATTTCTAGTTTAACAGGTAGGGAATGAGTTACCTTACTGAAAATAATGGTGCTGTCCTGCCACTAATAATGACCATGCTATGACTTCTCGAATTTTAATGTACATTTGAGACAGTTAAGTAAGTTGCTGGGATTAGTTATTGCATGTCTGTGCCCTCAGCAAAAAAACAATTAATTTTCTATTTTTTATTATACTGATTAAAAAAATTACTGAACCAACCTCACTTCTGATTTTTTATTTTTTTTTTGCAGGTAGCTTACTGTATGCTACATAATTCCTTATTTAGTTTGCAACTGTTTGACAGGGCTTTGATATCATAGTTTGTTGAGTGGGAAAGTTCCACTAGACAAATGGCCTCTTTTCAGAGGAGACGTGGGTTGGTTTTCATGCTAACTAGGAGAAATTTGGCAAGGACACTGTTGGACTTCCCCTACTCTTTTGCATATAAGGATGTGGTTTATGATGACTCTCTGCTTCAGGTCTGAGTACAGAAGCAGCTCAGAGAATCAGAGAATAGTATGGAAGACAATGGCATGGGTGACAATGTTGTTAGAAGTAAAGATAAGGACTGTGGACTGATGGCAAAGGCAGTTGAGCCTTCATAAGAGAGTTTGCTATCAGGAGATCATCTAGCTAATATGGAGGACCAGAAGGAGAGTAAGGAGATTGTGGCTATGCAGAAGGATCCCCAAGTGAAGGAGTGCAAGCCTTCACAGGATACCAAAATTCTGTTTTAGCAAAAGTTGTTCAAAAGTGAGTTGGAATCGCAAGCGGAGTGTATTATTACAACATTCCAGTTGGGAGAGTTGTAGGATGTTTAGTTGAAAGACTTAATAAAGCAGAGCAAACCAGAAAGTGAGAAGGCAGTTTTGTAGGGTGAAATAATGGAAAGGTACAAAAGGTAGTAGAATAAATAAGAGGAGCAATGAATAAATCATATGTGCAAACTGTAAGAGAAGAGAAAAAAGCTGAGATGAAAAGGAAGCATTGTATAAGCACAAGCAGTAAGAAGGAAAAATAATTTGATAAGTATGAATTATGGAACAATGTTATTGCACCAATGTTGATCACCCCCCCAGAGAGGTAAGAGCATTATTCACATTAATAAATACTCATTTTGTGACTTTTTTTACTCTGGAGAGTACATGAAAACACTTCTTACACAATATGAGAAAAAAATACAACCCTTGGAATTTGTGCAAGCATTTAATAGAGATGTGAAAAAAAATGTGTATACATTTTTGTACTGGGGTTGAAAAAAGAGACTTCAAGAGACTATTTAAAGATTGTGCAAAGATGTCATGGCCATTTCAAAGATTTATAATAACAGCAGTTTATGGACTGGGGATGGGAATGTGGAGTTGTTTTACAAATGTAAAATGAAAACATAATACATCTACCGAGTATAATTAATATGGAGGCACATAGAGGGTTTGTGAAATACTGGGGACAAACCAAGACATGTTTCTAATTGATTAGCGACTGTGATAAAATAAAGTGTTTTATTTGTGGTAAAACTGGTCATGAAGCAAAAAGATGTTTACAAAAATGTATAAAATATGAATAAACAGGGTACTTTTCAATGGATTGTGAAATAAATGGGAAGGAAACAGAGGAAGGGAAAGAAGACCAAGTGAAAAAAATGCTTTAGAGTATAACATATAAAAGGGCGAGAGGAAAAGAAAAAGTAAGGCATAACAGTAGAGGTAAAAGAGTCAAGAATGCATAAATGAGGGATACAAAAGGGAAGATAAAGAAAAGGAGGGTGAAATAAGTAATTCTAGTGAAGAGGGGGATGCTAAGTGGGTGATGATTAAAAGTAAAATGGACTTCATTAGACAAAGAGTTAAAGATAGAAAACTTACATTTAAAAAAATACATTTGGTAAAGAATAAAAAAGAAAGGAATGCGGGCAATAAATTAATGTCTTCATAAAGTGAAATCTTAGCTATATATAATGTGAATAGCATGAAGAATGTAAAAAAGGTTATAGGTTAGGAAGATTATTAATTATGTAAGTATTAATATACAAATAATATTTGTAGGACATTTTAATTGTGACCTAAAGCAAAGGAGAGAATAAGGGGCAGATGTCAAGGTAATTTCAGAAATCTTGAAAAGTGGAAAGTTGTATTTATGGAATAATGAACACTGGACATATGAAAGGGATAACTTGAGAGCAGAAATTGATTATGACATGGTTTCTGAGAGTTTGGAAATGTTACATGGCGGGTTAGAAATAACAGGATTTTCAGATCATGTAGCGATTTGGATAGGGATACAAGAAAAATAAGTCTACTTAAAATAGAATCATGAAAAGAATAAATGTAACAGAATTTAATGGACAAGTGAGAAAAATTATTTTACAATTATGGTTAGATAGTATAGATATGAGGATGTTTTATAAAGACTCAACAATTAAGTGGATACATTTGAAATGACACTATAAAAAGATGTTTTACAAGGAAATTAGTTATCAATCATTTATAGATACAATAAGTAATAAAGATTTGTGGAAAAAGAAAAAAAAGTTATATGAAACGAATAAAAAAAATATTTAGACCAGGGTATTTTTACAAGGAAAAAAGAGGAATTGGCACCTTACTTAAATAAATTGGTAAAATAAAATAGAGAAGTAATAAGAGAATTAAGAAATCAAAAGGGAAATATTGTTAAGAAAAAGAAAGAAATAATGTATGAAATCAAAGAACATATTATGAATATTATGAAAAACTTTTCTGAATATAAAATTAAAGGAGAACATAAATGGTGATTAAAGAAATTAACTAAAGAAGATAACAGGTAATAAAAAAAGATAGCAATGGAAGAAACAAAATGTTTTGAAAACAGTGAATCTGGAATCAGCTACAGGATTTGATGGAATTGAATATTTAATGTACAAAAATGTGCAAGACTGGGAAAAAGAATACTTCTTAGAGGTATTAAAATGAATGGTTAGAGAGAGAAGTTGAAGGCGAAAGAAGATATGATAGCAATGAAATTTATATTAAAAAAAGAATAGAAAATAAATATAAAAATTGAAGACTGATAGTGTTGATCAATGTGAATTATAAGATATTTATGAAAATAATAGAGAAGAGAATAGAAAGCAAATTAAATAAATTATTAAATGAGATAATATTTGGGATAAAAGGAAAAGGACATCAGAAACCTTCAATGATAAGGGAAGTGGTAGATTTTGTGATAAATAAAAATTTAGAGCTTGAGATTTTGATGAGGATCTGAGTAAAGCTTTTGATAAGATATAACTTGAAGCGTTATGGAAGATTTTAAAATAATATAATCCAAGTAAGAAAATAATTAATATTTTTGCCTCAATGTATAATGAGAATAAAGTGAGATTAGTTATTAATGGTTGGCTAAGTGAGGAGATAGAAATAAAGAGTGGTATAAGCCAGGAAAGTCCAGAAAATTGTATCTTATTTGCATTAATTATGAATGCAGCTGTGAATGAATTAAAATTAATGTTGAGGGAAGTTGAATATTGCACAGCAAAAAGAAATCAGATTCCAGTAATGTTTTCATATGCAGATAATATACTGCTAATTACTAAAAATGAAGAATGGGTGAAAAAGCTATTAAGAAGCTTAGTCAAGAGTTAAAGGTGATTGGTTTAAGTATTAATAATGAAAAAGAGTAAATGACTAGAATCTCCAGGTAAAACAGTAGGCATTTAGTTTAATAAAGAAGAGATAGAAATTTTAGGGACACAATTTGGTAATGAACAGCAGAGATTAATACAGTAGAAGAATATGATTCATAAAATAAGAAATATTTGTAAGTTCTGGAGAATGTACAAACTTACATTCAGAAGAAAAAAAAGTATATTGATACAGCTTGGGTATATTAGGTATATAACATATTTGGCAACTGTGTTTATAGTGCCAGCAGAATATGAGAAAGAATTATTGTCTGTGCTATTTTCATTTATATGGGGATCAAGATTAAATCCAGTAAAAAAGGAGATCTTTATGTTATAAAACAGGAAGGAAAAACAGGTTTAATTCAACCAATTGTACATATATCATTTTTAAATTTATATAAAGCATTGACATGGTTAAAGGAAAAGTTGATAGCAAGGATAATGAAAGAAAAGTGTAAAGAAAGGTGAGAGAAACTTAAACATTTAAAAAGAGGGAAGGTATATTTAAGTCCAGAAATTAAAGTATATCAAGACAAAATATTATTATGCAAGATTGATATAGGTAATGTGAAAAAATAGAAATGAATGGTATGTAAATATAATGAATAAATATTATTATGTCTTTCCATGGAAACAGTTGGGAGAGAGAAAAATAAAGCTATAAAAGCAAGATTAATAAGAGATGAGAGATATTTTGAATGTCTAGATTTTCTGTAGAGATTAACCATAAATAAGCTTCCAGTAGAGGCAAATATACCATATAAGAACATAAAAGAAAGAATATGTATTTACTGTGGTGAGACAGAGACTACCAAACATGTTTTTTTTTTAATGTGAATGGCTAATGCAAGTGTGGTAAAAGATATGTGAAAAGAAAAATTATAGAATATAGGTATTATGGTGATAGAAAACAAAGTGATGTTAATATTTAGACAAAAATGTTTTGTATAATATGTATTATTTGGAATGAAAGGATAAATGAGGCAAAATATAAAGGAAATGGATGTCAGAAATTTTGAAAAAGTTTGATTCTGGTTGTGGGAAAAAAGAATGGGATTATTAAGAATGTGAATGAAAATATTAATAGATTGAAAGAACAAGTTAAAAAGTGTATATATTTGTAATTAATGATAAATAATTTGTATATGGTGTATATATAATGTATATTATGGATTTTAATAAAGAACCCTTACTCTTTGAAGGACAGGACGTGAAGCACTCTCTGGAGCTGTTAGGTAGCACTGGAGGAATTCAGAGATAGAGGATAGGGCAGCAGAACAGAAGACAGGAGCAGGCAGAAACTTCATCAAGGAATTAGAAGAAAATGAAATAACTGTTACATTTTTGGAAAATGGAGGACTGGAGGCACAAGTGCTAGCAGGTTTGATGAATGAGACAAAGCCAAATGAAGCAGAATGAGTACAATGGAGTGACATGGTGAAGAGGATTACAGGAGGAAGAAACCGAGAAGCTGTTAACACAAGGAAAACAATGGGCATATTCTAGACTGATGTAGTAGCTAATTTTCTGGCTTTACCTCTACAACAGCATTCTTTGTTACAAGTAAGAAGAAGCTATGCGGATGTAGTAAGGCAAGGAAGAATAGAAGAAGGTACTGAGAGGAGACACACAATGGCAGTTTCTCAACAGCCACAGAGAAGACAACCAGTTGTAAGAATAAAAAGTAAAAGTGGTGGCAGTGTGAACAAGTATTACAGTATGGACTGTATTATTTTGCCACTAGGATTTAACATAAAGGCCATAAGAGAATTAATTCATTTGGGAGCTGAAAAGTTTTGTGAAGTGACATTTGAAAGTTTTAATGTGCTGGAAAAATGTGTGACTGATAGTGAAAAAGAAATACCTTAGCATCATGGAAAGATATTCATTTCAGAGCTTGGGAGTACAAACAAAATGAAAACAAATCTGCAATTTAGAACTTCATATATGAATGAGCATCCATTCAAACTGTGTAGACTGTACTTGAAGTAAAAAAAAATATGTGATGAAAAATATAAGGACTAGGTGTTTATTATTTATTTTGCATTTGTTAACTGGGTTGGTCCAGCTGGATAAGAATTTACCCTTTTTCAATGGAGACCCGAGGGGAAAAGCCACAAACAGACATACAAGTAGAGCAAAACAATGTAAAGAATACAATGGATAAGAAAAAAAAGATAATGTACTCCATGGAATTAAACATAGCTATACAAAAATATAATAATAAGGTTGTAAAAGGAAAAACAATGATAATAAATTCAAGACGTATGCAGTAAGGGAATTAAGGTTATAGGTAATCATTTGAAAACAATACGGCATTATTAGATTAGTGGCTAGAAGGAGAAATTGTGTATGTGCAGTGGGCCTCAGATTTGATGGAGAAACTAGTGCAGGGGTAAAAAAAGAGAAATGTGTATGTACAAGGGGCCTCAGATCAGAGGAAGAGATGGTGCAGAAGTAGAAAGTAGTAGAGGAGGGATGTAGTGATCTAGAGGGAGGGTGTAGAAGGGAGAGCGTGTAGATATAGTAAGTTATTGAAATAGGAAAGGTCTTATAGATCAGATGTAGTGTTTAAGTGGGTATAGGGAGAGGTTAAGTAGCGTGATTGCAGGTACATATAGGGTTGTTATAGAGATACAGTATCAGGTCATGTTTAAGTTAGAAAGGGAGGCATGGCTTTTGATTTGGAGTGGAAGATTGTTTCAGATAAGGAAAATGGAGTGTTTATAGAGTACTTTACCTATGTTCTTATTGGGTCTATATAAGTGTGGGTAACAATGGATGATAGGGATAGGAAAATTGAACATATTTCAAATGCACTCACTGTGAATGTTAAGATAGGACTTGTTAAGTGTTAGGGCCAACCAAATGTATGTTATTTTGTGTGGATGAAAATCATTTAGTGTAAACCTATAACAAATGTAGGTTATAACAAAATACTGTAAGCCTTTTTATAGAAAATGAAAACTTGAACATTTCTGGTTTGACTGTCCCATATTAGAAAAGGAAAGAGTATTTGAAGAGTGACACTTAAAGAAAAGACAAACAGTACAAAATATTACTACAGGAGATGTTGAAAGACAAGGTAATATGGGGAAGGGTATACTGAAGAAAGATTAAACAATGAAGAAATAGAGAAGAAATATTTCAAGAAGGAAGAGAACAGATTTGCAAATTTATAAAACTGAAGAAGAAGAAGAGGGAGAAGAGTGACCGGAGTAGAACGAGAATAATATAGTGAAAAATAAATTGGTGAGGGAATAAGGAGAATGAAAAGAACAATAAGATTTGTAAGTAAAACACCTACAAAAAAGGAAACAGATAATATGGGAATGTTAACATTAAATGTGAGTAGTATTAGAAATAATTTAAGAGGTTTGGTCATCACAGATTGGTCTAAACAATAAAAATTGATTTTTTTTGCTTTCTAGATATTTATGTAACAAAGAAGAAAAAAAGAAAATAATACAAGAATACAGATAGTATGGGTGTAAATTATTTGGTCAGTGGAAAAGAGACATTTTTAATGCAACAATAATAGTATCAGGTGACATTTGTAGTGATGTATGAGATGAGAATGAAACAAAAAATGTGTAAGATTAATAGTGATTTATGCATAAACTAATATGGCAAAGAGAAAACAGTTGTTTGAAGAAATCAAAAAAGTTTGTTAGTAAATATATCAAAAGTGATGGCAGAGGATTTTAACTGCACCCTGTTTTCCTACAGAAAGAAAGAAGCCACCGGTTGTTGTTGTGTCTTTTGGTTTTTCCCGGTTAGGGGTCGGCACAGCTGAACTCCGGTCCGCTAATGATTGGCAGTAGATTTTTACGTGCCGAGTTGCCAGCCCTGACACACAGCCTTCAATGAAGGTATGCCCCTTCACACATATCTCCACAAAGAAAACGCTTAAGCTGAGAATCGAACAGGACAACATCTTACTGTGAGGCAACAATGCTACCGCAGCACCACCACCGCAGTGCACCCTGATGACAGAAAATGAAAAAAACATAGGATATTAAGATGGTAATGGATTTAATAAAATATGGGGGTTTAAAAGTAGGAACACAGACTGGACATATAAAATGTAAATTGTAAGACTGAAATCGAGCATATAGTTTCCTTTAAAGACATGAAAGAAATAACAATGGAAATTCAGATGGCAGAGTTTTCAGATAATAGAACAGTATATGATAGAATAGGGGAAGGTAGTGAAACAATAAATGATTGAAGGGATAAAGAGATTAACCACAGAGTCTAAAATGAGAAAGAAATTATAAGAAAGAAACAAATATTATGGAAAGACCTTATGGCAATGAAATCATTTTATAACAATTGGTCACAATAGTGGGCAGTGCTTAAGAAGTATAAAGAAGAGTACAAAAGAAATAAGATGAAATATAAAGAAACATTATGGTCATGTCAGAAATGGATAGAGATAAAAAGTAAAATAATGTTACATAGGCAAATATTTTTACTGTAAAGAAAGAAAAAAGAGGTTGCCCTTTTTAAAAAAGGCCTATTTAAAAAAAAAAAATTGTACTAAAACTGTTGTAATTCTTGCTTACTTTATAGACACTTTGTATTTGAATCTTCTAATTTAAATGAGATTTGCATGGTAAAATGTTTTGTTTAATTTTGCTTGCTCTGTAGATACCATGTTAAGAACCTTGTAATTTGAAATTCTATTTGCAGCTTCTATTTGCATTTACATGAATATTTATGTTCTATTTTTTCTTGCTAAATTTCCTTATCTCAAATATTATCTCATATCTAAAGCATTCTATGTAACCTTCTTGGAATTTTTCTCCCCGGGTCTCCACTGAAAATAGGCTTCTGGCCCAGTCAGACATTACCCAGTTAACAAATGAAATAAATAAATAAAAATTTAGGAAAAGAAGTAAAAAATGAGAGATGGAATGATGGAATCTTATCTTACATGGTAAATGTGACATACAATGCAAACAAGGTGGTATTATGGAGGAGTTAGAAAATGTGTGAAAATGTATAAAAAGGGGACATACATGGACAAAAAGAATAGAAAGTAAAATAAAATCTGTAAAAGTAAAGATTGTTTTCTAAAAAAATTGTATAAGACAAGAAATAGTAAAGGTGTTAAAAGAAAGTAAGAGTGAATCAGTGACCAGGATTAGATAGTATATGCTATGAGTGCTATAATGAAATGAATAAAAATAAAAGACATTTTTTTATAAACATGTTAAAGGAATGGATGAAAGAATGTATAATGAAAGAAAACAAGTTGAAGTGATAAAATGTGTATGTAAAAAGAATAAAAGAAAACATATAAAATTGGAGATCTATAACACTGGGGAGTACAGACTATAAAATATTTATGCAAATACTATAAAAAGGATGGAGAAAGTATTGGATGATGTAGTAGGAGAAGGGATCTATGATATAAAAGGAAAAGAGATGAAAGAAATGTAAATTATAGTAAAAGAAGTATTAGATACAATACTGAATAAAAATAAAGAAGTAACAATCATACATGTGACATAACTAAAGCTTTTGATAAAGTGAGCCAAAAATGTCATAAAAATTCATGGGTACAGGTTATGATAAATGGATGCAGGGGAAAATGAGTATTAACAGAGATATACAACAGAGAAATCCAATGAGTATGTGCTTATTTGTATTAGTAATGGATGCAGTAGTAGAAACATTTATGTTTGAAATGAGAGACACAAGATGTGAGATGGAAGGAATTGTTATACTACTAGTATGTATGACATATGTGGATGATTTCGTTTTAATAATGAAAAAAGAAACAATGGATGGATAAGTGAGGTTGTAATAGTAATGTCTTTCGGCTTTTCCTGGTTAGGGGTCGCTACAGTGGAACTCTGGTCCGCTAATGATAGGCAGTGGTTTTTTATGCTGCCGAGTTGCCAGCCTGATGCCCAACCTTCAAAGAAGGCACACCCATTCATGTACACACCTACCTGAATGTCTTTAGCATCACTCTACCATGGGGAAGACATGCAGACTCCACACAGAAGGTGCTTCAGCCGAAAATCGAATGGGAGAACCTCTTGCTGTAAGGTGACAATGCTAACCGCTGCACCACCACAGTCCTAATAAGTGAGGTTGTAATAAGGATCAAAAACCTGTTAAAAAGCTGGACTGCAGTTAAATAAAATTAAGTGTAAGGGAGTTGAGAAGATAAAAAATGAAATACATTTCACAAGAAAGGAAATAATGTTTCTGGGAGTAACATTTGGTGAGTATGAAAGTGTAATAAGTCAACTGAGAGAAATACTAAAACAAGAAAAATGTTAGCTTAGTGGAAATGCTTTTTATGTATCGTTTCAGAAAAAAGACATATATGCTGTATACTTGTATTTTAGGAAAGTAGCATATTTATGGGGGATATATATAGTTACTGGAGATTTACTTTAGCTTAATTTGGGGCTCCAGGCTCAACCTGGTAAGAAGAAGGATATGTTATAATAAAAATAGGGGGTTGAATTTGAAACATCCATTGGTGCATTCAGCATGTACACATTTAATCTGGATAATGAGATAGTAAAATAAAAAACAAAAATGATCGTTATGATGCTGCATGACAAATATAAAAAATGTATGGTAAGCAAAATTTGGGAAAAGTAAAGAAATAAGAGACAGAATGGAAGAAAACGAATATGACAAAAAACACAAAATTATGGAAGTTAAAAATTAACTGAGGTTGATGGGAATAGAGAAGAATGGTATAATATGATTTTAGAAAAAATGTTGGTGTGCCCATGGAAGGAATTAAAAAAAAAGATAAAAAAGGCAACAAAATACAGAAGGAGAATATCTGAATTTTTTTTAAGCAGAGATTTTTTATAGGGAATTTTATTAGACAAGTTACTGGTGAAAGGAAATATGAAATATAAAGTGATAGAGGAAAAAATGTGTTGACCATACAGAAGAAGAAACAACAAAACATTGTTTTTTGGATTGCAAATTAATAAATAAAATAATAAAGAATTTGGGGAAAATATTAAAAATGAGTATAGATGGGAAGGATTTAAATGTGGAAATATGAAAATGGTATTATATGGAAGTATGATAAAGACGTGATACTGATAAATGGGATAAAGTACTGTTTGTGTCAGTACGGGTGCTGTGGAAAAAAGATGAGAGAATGTGTTATATAATAATAAAATGGAAGAGAATCATGTATTAGCTGAAATAAGAAGATGGTTGTGCAAGAAAGGGTGGGGGAGAAGTTAAATATAAAAGAAAACTGCACAAAAGAAAATAATTTTTTTATGGTAAAAAAAATGAATGTAAAGGTTAATAAAACAATCCTACTCTTTGGATAACTCTGTGAGGTAATCACTTGGTAGTGCCAGAGAGATGTTACCAGTGATCTCTGAATATAAGATGGATGCTATGAGGGGAGATGAGCTAGAGAAGGAAAAAAATGAAAATTGTAATTCAGAAGGAAAAAGATGCTTTGACATGGATATCATGACTGACTGTTTTACAAAACAATGATGGATGAAGCAGAACCAGAAGAATCAGAAACTGATTACTGAAGTGTGGTAATGGATAAAATAATTGTCAGTGAGGACATGGCAGAAAGACAAAAGGATGCTCTAAATTACGGCAAGGATGCAGACAGGGAACATTTAGCCAGTGGAGTATATGGTTTTAAGTGTATGATCTGTGTTAGTCTGAAGGAAAGTTAAGCAGAGAGTGGTAAACAGAATCAGACTGGTAGCAGTATTTCCAAAGTAAAAATGTATGCAG
This sequence comes from Protopterus annectens, assembly GCF_019279795.1. Classification (NCBI taxonomy): domain Eukaryota; kingdom Metazoa; phylum Chordata; order Ceratodontiformes; family Protopteridae; genus Protopterus; species Protopterus annectens. The sequence continues at coordinate 278,757,533 of NC_056727.1, forward strand.
CAGCAGCGGTAGCAGATTCCAGTGAAAAATTGCAAAAAGAAAAGGATGTGCAGGTGCAGAGAAGACAGTCTGGAGCAATTAACAGCTGGAGGAAAATGCCTGTGGTAAGAGTAAAAACAAAGTATGAACAGCAAATAAACAAGTACTGTATTTTAGTCAATGTTATTATATCCTTAGGATTCAGGTTGCCTGATATTAGGGCATTAATATATATAGAAACCAAACAGTTCTTGAGAAATAACTTTCAAAACATTTGCATTAGCAGAAAAATGTATTAATGGATGTGAAAGTAATATATCTCATTGGAAGGACTGTGTTTTTCAAAATTTAATTGTACAGTTAAAAAGAAAATTGTTTTTACAATTTAGAATGGCTGAGAGAGAAGAAAATGAATTGTTTTTCTGAGTTTATCTCCGGACGAGCATAATATTTAAACAGTTGTAGATGATAGAAAAGTATGAACTGGAGGACAGGAAGTTAATGCAACTTTAAAAACAGAAAATAAGTCACATCATGTACCTAATGAGGTAGTAATAAATGGGGAAAGGGAGTGCTAATGACTGGATGCAGCGAAAAACATTTTTCTTCTGTTGGAATGAATTACATTTAATCCAAGACTGTACAAAAAGAAAGCATAAGCAGTGAGGGGAGTTTAGACAGTCCAAAAAAACTGTAAACTATATTGCAGGAAATGTAGAAATGAGAAACATTTTGGTTTGATGGTCTACTAATTAATGAAGAATAGACTAAGTGAGGAAAATGAGGGGGGAAGAACATTTTTTTACACACAAAAAAGGTAAAAGAGAATGATGAAATTCTGGGGTGGGAATGAGAGGAACTACAAGGGAAAAATATAGAAAAAGATGCACTAGATGAAATCCAGAAGCTAATAAATGAAAAAGAAACACATATAGAGATGGAAAGCAGGTCTGAGATATTAGAAACGGGGGAAAAAGTAAGATCTGAGCTCTGATACATAATTAAGGTGGGTGGTTCTATTACGGGAAGGGTGAGGAGGAGAAAAAGGAGGCCAAAAGAACTGAAATACAAAAAAAGAAATGGTCAATATACATATAGCAACACTGAATAGGAATATCATAAAAGCTGATGTTAGAAGAATGTTGATGTTTGAATGGTGTGAGAAAAATAGATGCAAAGATAATTTGTTTATTTCATATAAGATATATAGATAAAAGGGAAAAGTGTGGAATTTGAGATGATCTATAAAAGAAACTAGGTGTGGACTGTAGAAAAAAGACCTTAGGTGTCGTCTACACCTTCAGGCTTCAGACTGTTAAGACACAATTTATTAATCACTTAAAAAGTGAGACTGACAGGATGTAAACTTCACTAGAATATGATGAATTGAAAATAATTAAATATCCAAGCAGTTGTCATCCACAGCTTCAAACTTCAGGCTGTTAAAACTCAATTTATTGAAAGCTTAAAAAGTGAAGCTGACAAAATGGAAATGATTAGCCTAGTAATTAACATCCACAACTTCAGGCTTCAAGTTGTTAAAGCACAGTTAATAAATGCTTTGTAAGTAAGCTGACAAAAACACATACTTCACTGGAGTGTAAAAAGCTGATGAAATTGTCCAAACGATAAGCGTTTTCGGCAGATGCCTTCTTCAGATCGTATGAAAGTGTGGTTAGCTCTTCCTGTTTATAAAGGAAACACAATCAAGAGCTGGTAGCTAATTGTCTTTGGTGTTCTTAAAGGCACAGGACAAAAATAAATGTTCAAAGTGGAGATTTGTCTCCTATAATGTAGTTCAATGTTAAAAATGCTAGAATCATCTATTGATGTTTGGTAGGTTTCTTCTAGATTTTAGAACAGGTCTTAGAGCTACTATTGTATTAAGACCTGGGGGTCGATTGGCTCTAAAATTAGTGATCCAAAAGATCTCTCTCAATTCGGTCCTGTTATGGACATCTCCTTCCCTGATGTTCTGGGTGGCCACTTCCACAGCTTTAAACAAGAAATTATGCATAGGATGGACCAATAAGTGTGCTGCTAAGGCATTATGTGGAACTTTCTGATCAATGTCTCTGACATGTCGTAGATTGCGATCCTTTAGTCGTTGGTCAGTTTTACCAAGGTAAAAAGCTTGGCACTTGCGACAGGTAGCCAAATAGATTATGTGGCTAGTAGTACAATCTGCATAAACATTGAAATTAAAGTTACGTCCAGATACTGGATGAAGAAAAGTATTACTAGTATCTAAGTAAGGACAAGCTTTGCATCTGCAGCATTTGAAAGTACATTTTTGAGGAAATTCAAAATTTCGTAATAGTAAATATGTCTATTATGACAGTTAGAGATTTTTATTAAAACTTAAGAAGAGAAAGGGACATAGCATAAGATGTAAACATATTGAGAGAGGTTGTGGTAAGTATAGATAAAGGGAAAGAATATACATATAAGAAGATGTTAATTAAAACAGAGTGATTATATATTGTTTAAAGTTGATATGAAAGAAATAAAAGGTGGAATTAGAGAAGTAATGGTTTCAGATCATAGGGCTGCATTTGGCAATAATAGGAGTAAATGGAAATATGATAATAGAAGGAAAATGTTAAAAAGACTGACAGGAAAATTTGTAGGTATGGAAGGTCTTAGAAAGAGGACAATTGTAGGAAAATCATATCAAAAGAAGCAATGTTATGGCAGTTTGACAATGTGGTAGATGGTGTATAAAGAAAAGTTTAGAAATATATTTAAAATTAGAATAAAAGCAATGAAGAAAATAATGACATAAACAAAAATAAAATTGTGAAAGAATAGTAGAGAAAAGGGCATGGTGAAGTCTTGAAGAAGAAGAAGAAAATAAATTATATACTATAATAAAGAAAAAATGGAAAGAAATGTAATTATGCAAAAGTATCATTTGCAAGGGAGAAATGAAGGAGTTTTCTCATTTTTAGGTAAGAAATTTAGGTATAATAAGAAAAAGTGAATGCAATGAACAATTTAAAAGCACAATTAACATATAAACAAAATGAAACTATAGATGTAGTTGAAAAGATATGCAATAATATGTGTGAGGAAAAAGAATGGAATTGGGTATATGGAAAGTAAAAAAGATGAAAAAGGAGGTACAGGAAGAAAGTGAAAAAGTAATCAAGACAAAAGCGAAGATGCTATAGGGGAGATAAAGAAGACTTTGCACCAAAGTCTAGATGTATTAGAGTATTGTATTGTAGATAAAAATACAAGAAGTACAAGCAAATAATGCTTAAGTGCTTTTCGTCTCTAAATAGCAGACTTCTTCAGACCTTCAGAAAAAACACAAATGCTCCACTTAAGTACATCCCACATGGTGGCTTCAAAAAATCATTTACCAATGATATTAAGTTAGTCATTAAGTGGGGAACATGACGTCAGCAGCAAAACATGTAGTAAAATAGAAAAAACAGTGAAAAAGTAATGAAAGTTATAAATATTTAAATACATTAATAATTTGAATAAGTAGATGCACATACCACAGGGGATGCACAAGCCAGTGCATTTCTTTGTGCCAGTCCAAAGCCCAGATAAATGGGGAGGGTTGCGTCAGGAAGGGCATCCGGCGTACAAATTCTGCCACATAACTTATGGTGCGAAAACTTCATATTTCCATACCGGATCGGTTGAGGCCCGGGTTAACAACGACCGCCACCAGTACTGTTAGCCAACAGGGTATTGGGCTACTGTTGGCCGAAGGAGAAGAGGAGGGCGAAGGCATGCCCAAAGGCAGGAAGAGAGGAGGAAGGTTAGGAGTGTAGCAGTGAGGGTAGGAACTTTGAATGTTGACAGTATGACTGGTATAGGAAGAGAGCTAGCTGATATGATGGAGAGAAGGAAGGTTGATATATTGTGCGTGCAAGAAACCAGATGGAAGGGAAGTAAGGCCAAGTGTTTAGGAAACAGGTTCAAATTGTTCTATCATGGTGTGGATGGCAGGAGAAATGGGGTAGGGGTTATACTATAGGAACAATATGCCAAGAGTGTTTTAGATGTGAAGAGAGTGTCTGACAGAGTGATGTTTATGAAGCTCGAAATTGATGGTGTAATGATGAATGTTGTTAGTGCATATGCTCCACAAGTTGGGTGTGTGATAGATGAGAAAGAGAAATTTTGGAGTGAGTTGGATGAAGTTGTGGTGAGTGTATCCAAGGGTGAGAGACTAGTGATTAGAGCTGACTTTAATGGGCATGTTGGTGAAGTGAACAGAGGGATGAGGAAGTGATGGGTAGGTATGGTGTTAAGGAGAGGAATGCAGAAGGTCAGATGATTGTGGATTTTGCGAAAAGAATGGACATGGCTGTGGTGAATACGTATTTTAAGAAGAGGGAGGAGCATAGGGTGACGTACAAGAGTGGAGAAAGATGCACACAGGTGGATTATATCCTATGTAGGAGGGCCAGTCTGAAGGAGATTGGAGACTGTAAAGTGGTGGCAGGGGAAAGTGTAGTTAAGCAGCATAGAATGGTGGTCTGTAGGATGACAGTGGTGATCAAGAAAAGGAGGAGGAGTGTGAAAGCAGTGCCAAGGATTAAATGGTGGAAGTTAAAAAAGGGTGATTGTGAAGTGGAGTTTAGGTAAGAGTTAAGACAGGCACTGGGAGGCAGTGGAGAGTTACCGAATAGCTGGGTAACTACAGCAGAACTAGTAAGGGAGACTGCTAGAAAGGTGCTTGGTGTGACATCTGGACAGAGGAAGAAGGACAAGGAGACCTGGTGGTGGAATGAGGAAGTACAGGAGAGTATACAGAGGAAGAGGCTGGCGAAGAAGAAGTTGGTTTGTCAAAGACATGAAGAAAGTAGACATGAGTATAAGGAGATGAGGCGCATGGCAAAAAGAGAGGTGGTAAAAGCTAAGGATAAGGCGTATGGAGAGTTGTATGAGAGATTTGACACTAAAGAGGGAGAAAAGGACCTGTACCGATTGGCTAGACAGAGGGACAGAGCTGGGAAAGATGTGCAGCAGGTAAGGGTGATAAAGGATAGTGAGGGAAATGTACTCACAAGCGAGGAGAGTGTGTTGAGTAGATGAAAAGAGTATTTTGAGAGGCTGATGAATGAGAGAGAGAGAGAGAAGGTTTGATGATGTGGGGATAGTGAATCAGGAAGTGAAACAGATTAGCAAGGAGGAAGTAAGGACAGCTATGAAGAGACTGAAGAATGGAAAGGCTGTTGGCCCAAATTACATCCTAATGGAAGCATGGAGGTGCTTAGGAGAAATGGCAGTGGAATTTTTAACTAGATTGTTTAATGAAATTTTGGAAAGTCAGAGGATGCCTGAGGAGTGGAGAAAAAGTGTTTTGGTACCTATCTTTAAGAATAAGGGTGATGTGCAGAGCTGCAGTAACTACAGAGGGATACAATTGATCAGTCACAGTTTGAAGTTATGGGTGAGAGTAGTAGAAGCTAGGTTAAGAAGGGGGTGATGATTAGTGAACAGCAGTATGGTTTCATGCCAGGAAAGAGCACTACAGATGCGATGTTTGCTCTGAGAGTGTTATTGGAGAAATACAGAGAAGGTCAGAAGGAGTTGCATTGTGTCTTTGTAGACTTGGAGAAAGCGATAACAGGGTGCCTAGAGAAGAGTTGTGGTATTGTATGAGGAAGTCGGGAGTGGCAAAGAAGTATGTAAGAGTGGTACAGGATATGTACAAGGGTAGTGTGACAGTGGTGAGGACTGCAGTGGGAGTGACAGATCCGTTTAAGGTGGAGGTGGGATTACATCAAGGATCAGCTCTGAGTCCTTTCTTATTTGCAGTGGTGATGGACAGGTTGACAGATGAGATCAGACAGGAGGCCCCGTGGACTATGATGTTTGCAGATGACATTGTGATCTGTAGTGAGAGTGGGAATCAGGTTGAGGAGACTCTGGAGAGGTGGAGATATGCTCTAGAGAGCAGAGGAATGAAGGTCAGCAGGGCTAAGACAGAATATATGTGTGTGTAAATGAGAGGGAGGGTAGAGGAATGGTGCGGATGCAGGGAGTAGAGTTGGTAAAGGTGGACAAGTTTAAGTACTTGGGATCAACAGTTCAGAGTAATGGTGAATGTGGAAGAGAGGTGAAGAAGAGAGTACAGGCAGGATGGAATGGGTGGAGAAGAGTGTCAGGAGTGATTTGTGACAGACGGGTACCAGTAAGAGTGAAAGGGAAGTTCTTCAAGACAGTAGTGAGACCAGTTATGTTATATGGGTTGGAGACAGTGGTACTGACAAAAAGGCAGGAGTCAGAGCTGGATGTGGCAGAGTTAAAGATGTTAAGATTTGCACTCGGATTCCAAAAACCAAACAGACTACGAAAGAACAAAAATTCGAGGGAACAAGCTAAGCTAAGCTTGTAGCTAAGTAGATGCACATACCACAGGGGATGCACATGCCAGTGCATTTCTTTGTGCTAGTCCAAAGCCCAGATAAATGGGGAGGGTTGCGTCAGGAAGGGCATCCGGCGTACAAATTCTGCCACATAACTTATGGCGCGAAAACTTCATATTTCCATACCGGATCGGTTGAGGCCCGAGTTAACAATGACCGCCACCAGTACTGTTAGCCAACAGGGTATTGGGCTACTGTTGGCCGAAGGAGAAGAGGAGGGCGAAGGCATGTCCAAAGGCAGGAAGAGAGGAGGAAGGTTAAGAGTGTAGCAGTGAGGGTAGGAACTTTGAATGTTGACAGTATGACTGGTATAGGAAGAGAGCTAGCTGATATGATGGAGAGAAGGAAGGTTGATATATTGTGCGTGCAAGAAACCAGATGGAAGGGAAGTAAGGCCAAGTGTTTAGGAAACAGGTTCAAATTGTTCTATCATGGTGTGGATGGCAGGAGAAATGGGGTAGGGGTTATACTATAGGAACAATATGCCAAGAGTGTTTTAGATGTGAAGAGAGTGTCTGACAGAGTGATGTTTATGAAGCTCGAAATTGATGGTGTAATGATGAATGTTGTTAGTGCATATGCTCCACAAGTTGGGTGTGTGATAGATGAGAAAGAGAAATTTTGGAGTGAGTTGGATGAAGTTGTGGTGAGTGTATCCAAGGGTGAGAGACTAGTGATTAGAGCTGACTTTAATGGGCATGTTGGTGAAGTGAACAGAGGGGATGAGGAAGTGATGGGTAGGTATGGTGTTAAGGAGAGGAATGCAGAAGGTCAGATGATTGTGGATTTTGCGAAAAGAATGGACATGGCTGTGGTGAATACGTATTTTAAGAAGAGGGAGGAGCATAGGGTGACGTACAAGAGTGGAGAAAGATGCACACAGGTGGATTATATCCTATGTAGGAGGGCCAGTCTGAAGGAGATTGGAGACTGTAAAGTGGTGGCAGGGGAAAGTGTAGTTAAGCAGCATAGAATGGTGGTCTGTAGGATGACAGTGGTGATCAAGAAAAGGAGGAGGAGTGTGAAAGCAGTGCCAAGGATTAAATGGTGGAAGTTAAAAAGGGTGATTGTGAAGTGGAGTTTAGGTAAGAGTTAAGACAGGCACTGGGAGGCAGTGGAGAGTTACCGAATAGCTGGGTAACTACAGCAGAACTAGTAAGGGAGACTGCTAGAAAGGTGCTTGGTGTGACATCTGGACAGAGGAAGAAGGACAAGGAGACCTGGTGGTGGAATGAGGAAGTACAGGAGAGTATACAGAGGAAGAGGCTGGCAAAGAAGAAGTTGGTTTGTCAAAGACATGAAGAAAGTAGACATGAGTATAAGGAGATGAGGCGCATGGCAAAAAGAGAGGTGGTAAAAGCTAAGGATAAGGCGTATGGAGAGTTGTATGAGAGATTTGACACTAAAGAGGGAGAAAAGGACCTGTACCGATTGGCTAGACAGAGGGACAGAGCTGGGAAAGATGTGCAGCAGGTAAGGGTGATAAAGGATAGTGAGGGAAATGTACTCACAAGCGAGGAGAGTGTGTTGAGTAGATGAAAAGAGTATTTTGAGAGGCTGATGAATGAGAGAGAGAGAGAGAGAAGGTTTGATGATGTGGGGATAGTGAATCAGGAAGTGAAACAGATTAGCAAGGAGGAAGTAAGGACAGCTATGAAGAGACTGAAGAATGGAAAGGCTGTTGGCCCAGATTACATCCTAATGGAAGCATGGAGGTGCTTAGGAGAAATGGCAGTGGAATTTTTAACTAGATTGTTTAATGAAATTTTGGAAAGTCAGAGGATGCCTGAGGAGTGGAGAAACAAGTGTTTTGGTACCTATCTTTAAGAATAAGGGTGATGTGCAGAGCTGCAGTAACTACAGAGGGATACAATTGATCAGTCACAGTTTGAAGTTATGGGTGAGAGTAGTAGAAGCTAGGTTAAGAAGGGAGGTGATGATTAGTGAACAGCAGTATGGTTTCATGCCAGGAAAGAGCACTACAGATGCGATGTTTGCTCTGAGAGTGTTATTGGAGAAATACAGAGAAGGTCAGAAGGAGTTGCATTGTGTCTTTGTAGACTTGGAGAAAGCGTATAACAGGGTGCCTAGAGAAGAGTTGTGGTATTGTATGAGGAAGTCGGGAGTGGCAAAGAAGTATGTAAGAGTGGTACAGGATATGTACAAGGGTAGTGTGACAGTGGTGAGGACTGCAGTGGGAGTGACAGATCCGTTTAAGGTGGAGGTGGGATTACATCAAGGATCAGCTCTGAGTCCTTTCTTATTTGCAGTGGTGATGGACAGGTTGACAGATGAGATCAGACAGGAGGCCCCGTGGACTATGATGTTTGCAGATGACATTGTGATCTGTAGTGAGAGTGGGAATCAGGTTGAGGAGACTCTGGAGAGGTGGAGATATGCTCTAGAGAGCAGAGGAATGAAGGTCAGCAGGGCTAAGACAGAATATATGTGTGTGTAAATGAGAGGGAGGGTAGAGGAATGGTGCGGATGCAGGGAGTAGAGTTGGTAAAGGTGGACAAGTTTAAGTACTTGGGATCAACAGTTCAGAGTAATGGTGAATGTTGTAGAGAGGTGAAGAAGAGAGTACAGGCAGGATGGAATGGGTGGAGAAGAGTGTCAGGAGTGATTTGTGACAGACGGGTACCAGTAAGAGTGAAAGGGAAGTTCTTCAAGACAGTAGTGAGACCAGTTATGTTATATGGGTTGGAGACAGTGGTACTGACAAAAAGGCAGGAGTCAGAGCTGGATGTGGCAGAGTTAAAGATGTTAAGATTTGCACTCGGTGTGACTAGGATGGATAGTATTAGGAATCAGTATATTAGAGGGTCAGCTCATGTTGGACAGTTTGGAGACAAAGCAAGAGAGACGAGATTGCATTGGTTTGGACATGTGCTGAGGAGGGATGATGGGTATATTGGGAAAAAGATGCTAAGGATGGAGCTGCCAGGTAAGAGGAAAAGAGGAAGGCCTAAGATAAGGTTTATGGATGTGGTGAGAGAGGACATGCAGGCAGTTAGTGTATCAGAGCAAGATGCAGAGGATAGGAAGAAATGGAAAGAGATGATCTGCTGTGGCGACCCCTAACGGGAAAAGCCGAAAGATGATGATGATGATGATGATCTAGTTATCGTCTAGTAGTCAATAAATTACTCTTACTGCATATTGTAAATACTAAAGATAAAAATAAATGTACATAAATGAATTGTGTATCACTTATTGTAAATAACATAGGTACTCCTAGCAAGGTATTTGACAACACATACAACTCAAATAATTGTTAAAAACATTTGTTTAAAAACTAGTTACAGAATTAAACAGTTATAGTCTAATAAAACATATAATCTACTAACTTTCACTGTACAACAAATGGGGCAATAAAACATGCAGCAAGGCTTAACTAAGGACTCATTTAACGCATTAAGTTCTTTAATTTTAAAATGCAGGCAATAGAAGTGACTTCATTTAAACCTGTAGGGTTATAGGAGTTCAATCTTAATTGCCAAATCAACTCCTGTCTTTCCAAAATTAAATGGTAAGGGTCCCCTTTTATATTCACTACAACCTGACAAATTACTCTAAATAGGAAGTGATGTGATGGATGTTCAGAACAGTGCCTAGCCAACGCATTAAAGGGTGACTTTTTCCTGATGCGATAAATGTGCTCATAAATCCTCTCTTTAAATGTTCTGTCCGTCTTCCCAACATAATATGCTGGACAGACTGCACAACTAGCCAAATAGACTATGGATTTTGAGTTACAATTAAATCTACCCTTAGACTTTACCTTAAAGGAACCTAGTTCAAATGCTGTCCCTGTTGCAATATATCTACAATAATTGCAACTCTCACATTTAAATGTACCACCAGATCAGAGGGGAACAAATAGTAACAGAACACTGGAGAGAAGTTCTAAAAAAATACCAAAGTTGACAGGTGGAATTTGTTTTAGCTGTTCCTAAGAAAAAGGATATATATGTTTAATGTATATATTTTAGGAAAAAATAGCATATTTATGTGGCATTGTGAAATTCTTTGATCTAAAACTTGGAGCCAAGATGTCTAAAGGGAGACATTCTGCCTATTGTTTTAAAGCCAGAGTTAATGGCTAGAATTTACATGTATAATTTCTTTTATTGCTCTGGCTTCCTGACCAGCTGCAAGATCAAAAGGGCTATTAACCTCTGGCTTTATGTTAGCCTGGGAGCCAGAAAGAAATTATTTCATCTGAAATGAATCAGTGGTACTGTGTTATCAATTTAAGGACAGAAAGAATGAGGGCATTTGAGCATTTGTCTTGAGAACATCCAAACCACCACTCTACCTTTGTCTATATCTAAGTAGGATCTTAGACTTTAGTGTTTCTCTTAGAAATAGCTAGGAAATATGAAGATTAGTCTAAGTGTTTTTCTGTGTTCATGTCAGAACTATTCTACTGTATATTTTAAGCATTTTCCTGTGATCTCTGAACTCTTGACAAGTACTGTGTAGTAAGAAGTATTGTCTTGTGTTTTATTATTTATTATTATATATTTTTAAACCTTTGAACTGTGGCTGTTTTGTGTAGAAGTAATTTAACCTCTGGAGTACATTGCATGTATATAGTGATACTGTCCAAGTCACTCCAAATAAGCCTTGACTGTTCAGTTGCACTTACCATTTTGATAATAATATTGCACAGTATAATTGGGCACCCTTTCATAAGGGCTTTTTGGTAGCTGATGAATATAAGTGGGTGGTGGCAGTGATTTCTACTGTATAGTCTTGGTAAAAGGGGCACAGCTGGAGAACCTGTGCCAGCCTTCTCCAGGAGTGTCTGTGTGGTTGCATATAACTCTTATCTCAAAGTGTGTGTGTATCAGCTACTTGGGCAGGGAAATGAAGCATTGGTTGGACAGAGAGGGTGCTGGAGGTATCAGCTTGCCCACTAGACTGAGATCTGGACCCTACAGCTGTGCTAGTGGGGAGTCTTATTAGGGATCTGGAGAGAAAAGGAGAAACCAGCCCCAGACTGACTGTGATCTCTGTGTGCTCTTAAGGGAAATTGTACTTTACTGTGTGTGTATTTGTTATCCTTCCCTATGTGGACGCCCCTCACTGGTGTTAGTGGTGAGGATTTAGGCTCCTTCATTGCTGGGCCAGTGCACGGGCATCACAGTCATCTCGTTGAGGAGTTTTGAACCCTCTCCCCCTTATGCTGTATTGCAGTGTCAGTACT
>NC_056727.1:278774124-278855565 GCF_019279795.1 Protopterus annectens
TGTCCAAAGAGTCTAAATGCGTGATATGGTGTCCCATATCAACAGGAGTTTAGAGTCTTCTGCAAGTAATTGCTGTGAAACATTTTCCACTGCTTACTGACATTCTGATACAACATAACCCAACTTCCATTCTCTGCTATACCTACGCCATTTGCTATGCACTGTGTACAGTGTTGGGTATTGTTTCTGAGGTTTCTAGCATAGTTAAAGAAGGATTTCTGGTTGTATTTTGTTTGGATTTCTATTTTACGTTTTATCTAATTTGGTTAATTTAATCTGGGACCAGAGTTCCTTAAGTTCAGCAGGAACATTTCTGATATCCTGAGAGTTACATTTATTATTGTGTGCAATGAGTTGTTCTCTTTTATAATACAGCCTCTTTATAATTCAGTTCCAACATAGGTATTTATTTTTAAATTTGACATCATATTTATTTTGGAAGGGGACAGATCTGGAGGTAAAGGATTCAGCATACTCAGTGTGGTCATCAGATATGAAGTGGATGATGACTTTAGGCAGGTTATCACTTAGTTTTAGTGGATTAGCTTTTGCATCATATCTGAATACTGAGGTATTTGAAGATGCTTCTGGCTTCAATCTATTGATGAAAGTGACTGATTTATGGTCTAATTTGACTTGGGAGGAAGTTACAATTGGTGGAGAGCAGAGGTGTCCCATATCAGCAAGACCAAGTCAAGGATTTTGCTTCCTCTAGTTGGGGGAGATGTATAAGTCTCCTAGCTCATGGAGGGGTAGTTGACGTTTCCTTGGAGAGTGGTGTGTGGCCTAATGTATAGGAAAGCATATTAGTCAGGAAGAGGTATGGCTAAATGGGGGGCATAGTGGGGGTCCTGCAGTTAGCTATGACATGTTAAGGGATTTTGTTAATAGTACGTTTGACATGGAGAAGCTCTAGATCATTATCCTATCTTATTTCGCACCCACTAAACATGAAAAGGTGCATTTTCTAAGTTATGTAAGGCCTGCTGTTCTGCAATTAAATACACTCTATCCAGTTACGTTTAGTTAGTACTAGGCATCTGTTTGTGATTCCTTAACAGTTGAGCTCCAAACCAGTCATTTTGCAATAAGAGGGTCAAACTTTGCATCCTTGTGGCAGAAGAGGGCTGATTTCATCTATCTGAGGTGGGAATTACTGTTAAAAAGCTCATTGTGTGCTTACCTGATTAGTCTTAGGTAACAATTAGTGTAAAACTTGCTTTTTTCTAATCATATATAAGCCTCACATTTGTGTGAAGCCACTATTTATGCAGTGGCAGTTACTGGTGCATTGTATATATGCATTCACCAAAAGCTGAAATTTCCCTATAAAAACTACCTCAGAACTTTACCTCAGTCTTACAATATTCACAGGACAGCTAGTTTGCACAGCAAGCAGCATAAACTCATTTAGTTAGCACTATTTCAGTCTATATTATATTATTACAGTACCCAGGACCATCCCCGCTCAAAGAGCATCTTGTATGGGTGCTGGGAGGCTTTGGCAGATAGTTTAACTGTAGATTACACCAACGTAAGCACCCATACCTCATCCGGTTATAAAGACCTACCACTCCTATCTCTTGAAAAGTACACATTAGGGCCCGTAACCATGGATACACACTTTCCTGCTGTCTCAGCATTTAGCTTGGTGGACATGGGCATCCCGAGGCAATGTAGCAATTGCTTTATGTACACTGATAATCACTTAATTCTCAGGCAGACAAGTACAGTATGTGAGATATGTCGTTACACATTGACACTGGAGGCCAGACTCTCACATGCAGACATAAAAAGCAACAAACAGGTTGTCAGTAAAACACACACACACACACACACACACACACACACACACACACACACACACACACACACACACACACACACACACACCAATCATGACCCATATATATGGAGGGGATCTATATCATTTTGTCGAAGACTTACTTTGTTGAACATTTATTCATTGAACTTTATCCATCGAACATCATTTCAGAAAATGGTTATATCATCAAAACTTTTTCCCAGGGAAGGGAGATAGTTGGCTGTTGTTACAAATCTGCCCTTTTCCTCAATGGAGTGTAATCTCGGAGTTGGTATATATAATTAGGGGGGATGTGGGTGGCAAAGCCCGCCACCTTGGTGACTTTAAAATTGTGGCATTTTTGTTACAATTACTCTGGTGCCAACTTACTTTTTTCACTAGGAAAAAGTTTCAGTAATATAACCATTCATTGAAATGGTGTTCAATGGATAAAGTTCGATGAATAAACAATCAACAAAGTAAGTCTTCGACAAAACTATATAGACCCATATGGAGGTGCTTACTTGTAACTTACCCAAACCTCAAAGACGTCTTAGGTGCAGTCCTCAGAACCTCTGCATGCTCACAAACAATTCCAATCACAACACATAAAGGCACATCTTAGTATATCTCATCTACCCAGCCTATTAGGTGAAACCAAGCTAAAGGTGTTACCGCCAATGCTAGAGTCTCTCAAAGAAATTCACACCCCTAGAAAGCACTCCTCATGGATGGCTATAGCGCCTCATATACATTCTAACACGACTGACGAACACCACGAAATCAGGAACTCATACATCATATACCTGAAGTCACTAGAAATCACTCGTCCCCCGACCCAATGCCATCTTCTATGGTGACATGACCATGAAAATGCAGGCCCAAAGATTTCTTGACATTGTACGCTCAAATTCTCTGGAGCAGATATATTATACCCCACTAGGGGGGAAATATCCTAGATCTGGTACTCATAAATATTGGGTGAGTGCTGCACCCCCACACGTGTGATGTATTCACTGATAAGATCAGATCACATAGCTGTCTCCCTTGAAATAAAGGTAAAACTAGACCTCCCGCCTAACTGAAAACTTTTAAAAACTTTTCTAAGGCAAGCAACCTCCTACTAAGTGACGTCATAGCTAGTTTCCAAGCTCCCCCAAACCCAGAAAATACAGAAGCCTATGCAGAGGTATACACAAAAGTCCTATGACCATACAAACAACTACATAGAAATGTCAATTTATCAAACCACAAAAACAAGCCACCCTGGTGGACCTCTGGTATTTATCGGTTGTACAACAAAAGAAAGAAAATCCTATTGAGAAATAAGAGGGAATGTGCACAACAGAACAAAAAGTCCATCATTTTTCTAAACAGGTGAATTGGGGAACTAGACAAGACTCTAAAAGCAGACAAATATAGCCTCTAAAGCTATGGATAACCATAAGGCATTTTTCACTTATGTCCACAATCTTAAAGGCAACACCCAACAATGTGTGGAATTAAATATGGATGACATCACCTATACTTAGTCAGAATATATAGCAAATCTGCTGATTGATAAATTCAGCTCAAATTTCTCCTCCCAATCACCCCCAATTCTCCCCCAAGAAATACCCTCCACCACTCCCCCAGCAATTATCACTAAAGAACAGGTTGCTACTGCAATCTCTAAAGCTAAAAACACAGCATCATTGAGGCCCAACAATATACCAGGTTGCCTCTTAAACAGCCTGAATCAGGACCTATCAGGCCCATTGGGATCTCTGTTTAACCACAGCCTCTTGACTGGCTTTGTCCCAGTAGAGTGGAGAACAGCAACAGTCATCCCTCTGCACAAAGGGGATAGAATGTCTATTATTTGCAGATGATGTTATCCTACCAACCTTAGGTTACCGTAATCTGCAGCATGAACTGAGTGATTCACTGCTGAGTCTAAAGTGATTGGGATGAAATGCAGCACCTCCAGGTCCTAGAAAACAGTGGTTTGACTTTGCAGGTGAGGAAGAAGGGTTGGAGGGAGTGAGGGTTGGCATTAATGTGAGCCTTGTGAGTTGTGAAGCAAAACCCCTAGATATAGGTTGATGTCATCATTTTAATTAACTTTGGGTAGTGAGTAAGATGGAAATGTGGACATAAGGAACAAAAAAGAACTCCCTTCACAAGGTGACTGGGTTCACTCTTAGTGGCAGAGTGACATCTTATTAATCCATGAAGAACTCAGAGTTACTGCTCTTCTGTAATTAGTCAGTTGAGATGCTCTGGGGACTTTGTAAGGATGCCTCCTGGGTGCCCCCTTCCTACAGCAGGTGCATCAGGCACAACCCACAATGAGCACGTGTTACAATGAGTATATCCTTCAGCTCACCTGGGAATGCCTGAATATCTCACAGAATGACAAGAAAATTGTTGTGAGTAAAGAAGTGTGGTCTACCTGTTTTAGCTTGCTACACCTATGACTTACACAAGGAAAAGCACTTTAGAAAATGTATGTATCTGTGCATGTATGTATGGAAACCAAAGCTTGGCTTCTGTGAAGCTATCATAGCATAGCATCCTTGAATTTAATCTGCAGTTTCCAAATGAAGTGTATCCAAAGCATATTTAGAGATGTAATTTGTTTCCCAGGCACTATATACTTTGCATGCAGGAATACTCAAACCAAGATCACCCACTTAAAATGTATTTGTCATATATGTTTTTTTTGTGAAAGAGATAAGTGCTCAGAAAGTTTCTGATCTGAAACTGTACAACACAGTGGTCAGATGGTTGCAGTGCAAGGGCAAAGTAGTTTTCAGGAAAGAGAGGAGCTGCAAATTTCAGTTTACAGTGGGCTACATGATTCCTTCCTACATCAAAATGTGATGCATTTTGATGCATAAACATTTGCTTAGCTGTTTGTCATCATAGGACATTTCTGCATGCACTGTTGAAATTGCTCGTATATGCTACTGTCAAACTTGCAGTTATGGAGCTACAAAGGCAATTAATAGGTTAAGGTATAATGCTTAGGGTGTTTTCCCCCCAGACAGAACGTACAGGGTTTGAATCTCACCTTTAAAAGGGAAATTTGAAAGGTTTAAAATGGCTCACAAGGTACCTAGCTTTCTATTTACATATGAATATATGAATTCCTCCTCAACAGAGCAGCAGTCTGTACAGCTGACTGAATTTAGGGTTGGGGCTGGTATAATGATTAAGGTATTCATCTCAAAGGCACAGGTACATATTATTCCCACCTTTGGAAAGAAAATTGTCTTAAATAGCCTACAAGGGCAGATTGCCTATGGCTCTACAGAGCATGCATCCAAAGGGAATGACAATAAGATGAAATGCCCTTTAAAGTTTCTTTAAGGGTCAAGAAAAATCACTTACATTTTTGTTCTTATGTTAATAAAATGTATCTCTTACATTCTGAAATCATGTTTCTATAAATGCAAAGTACTATGCACTAAACATTTCATTTCATATCTGCTTTTGTTCAGACTATGCCATAATATGTTGGTGACTTTATTGACATGCCAGACTGCTGAAACTCCACCCTTCCATAATTTTTGTTAAAAACTGACTTGGATTCTGCACCCTAATTTGTTGTACATGCTGCTACTGCTATACTTGTAACACTGTGAGCTTAGCTGTCACCCTATCCGGCTGTGGTACATATCATGATAACTATGATTTTTCACAGTACAGAGCTTATAAAAAGAAAAATATATATGCTTTAAACTAGAGGACAGTAATTTAAAATAAATATTGGGCTTTGCTGCTGAGTGATGCTATGAAACTATGTCAGAAAACAAGGACAGCTTCTTTCAAGGCCATCTACTGTGAAAAGAGAGGATAATTAGTTAGCTACAGGGTTCCATAATAAACAAGGTATGTGTATTAATTTATTGCTCCTGGACTGTTGTTTGGTTGCCATGAAATATTTTGTTACATATTTTTTCTAGCAAAAATCTTAGCAACTTCTTTTCAATGGCATTTTCTAGCCAGATATTATATTTTGAAGGTTACTGTATATCATATCTGCCACAGAGTTGCTGTGGTGAACATCATTATTTAAATAAAAACAAAACTGACTACATAAGTCAACTAAAGGCATAGACCTAAGGCAGTGAAATATGTCACGCTGTTTTATGAAGAAATTGTAGAGGCAGATTGAAGCCATTTCTTTTAATTACTAGCAGCATTCTACAGTCAGTAGGATGTTTCTTGTGTAACAGAGTCTATAAATTAGCCTGAAGCTAATTAAGACTTTGTGGCATTATAACAAATGTGTTATAACCCACTTACAGAAAAAGGGAATGCAATACTAGAGTCACACACGGGCTCTGACACCTTCATGCTCTAATTTAGCATGCTTTTTGGAATGAAATAAACATTGTTATTTTGTAACGATAGTAGCAGTGGTTCACAGCCTTTAGACATGACATGTCAGCCAGCCAGTCAACAAATAAAATTTCACAGCAAGAAAGTGTGGTGCACATAAAATGGAACACAGCTAATTAGCAGCACACACACTTCTATTCCTTTCACTGAAAGAAAAAAAAAACTTTTTGGTTAAGGTTCATAAACAAAGCTTACATGGAAAGCTTAAATCTAGTTTAAATGAAAGAAAGATGGATTTAATGTCAAGTATATGGAATATGTTGATAAGCTAATCTTCCTTATCATAGAGTGTTTCTAGACAGTTTTTTGCATTTGTTCTAATGATGCATATGGGTGTCTAATACAGGCATGAGACTGCTAGATTAAAACTCCTACAGGGATGAAGCACTGCAGCTTGCAAATGAGAGCTAAGATTAAGACAATGTTTTTCAGGACCAGCATGTAAAATAATACTAATCAAAAGAACAAGGTCAGTCTAATTGGGGGTTGGCATAATAGTTAAGGTGTTTACCTTAAAAGCACAATGTGAAAGGTTTCATTCTCAGCTTTCAAGAATGACTAAACTTAAAAAAGCACCTCTTCCTGGTTCATTATCCTAGCAACTTACTTATGAACCTAGTAATTAAAGCTATATTAAAATACATGACAGATTCCTATATATAATAAAGATATGGCAAATGCAGTAAGCAAAGAGTTACACCATCTACCACTTTACTCATATAGCTCCTGCCTACTCTTTTCACTTGACGTCCATTTTGTGTGTTTAACAGAATTGCCTTTGTCTATTTCTGTATGGATTCCCTGCATTCTTCTAATATTTGAGCCCACTGCTTTTCAAAGTAATCTGTCATAGATGCTCAGCACCCAAAGGATATTCTCATATAATTTCAGTTTCAGACTGCAGATTTTCATGACTTCCTTTTCTTGATACTTTTTCTTTTCATTACAGCTAGACAAAAGGAGAAACGGCAACAACGAGAGTGAAACTGGTTTGACTGGATGGTTAGGAATCAGATGACTGGCTGGAAAGAGGGAATGAAATAGATGAATGTTAGCTTGCCTATTTAAGGAGAACAAAGCTGACCTTAGGTGAACCATGCCACTCAGTCTTAGCTGGTTACCATTCCCAGCCATTTTCCTTCCATCTTGGCCTCCATGCACCATCCAGATTACTTATTCTCTTGTTTTCTCACACTTTGTCTTAAATTTCAGCTTATCCTTTCATACATCATTCCAGCAAGTCTTAACTGGCCAAGACTGCACTGTAATAACTGTAGAGGAAATCACTGAAGTAAGCTGAGATTCTGGAGGCTGCTAGCACTTGCAGAAGCCAGGTGGGACTACAAGATTTGAAGTGCATTTCAGAGCTTTTCTTCCAACCATTTAACCCAATGATGATCTAAACAAGACTCACTGATCTTCTGTGCACACCTCTAAGGTTAGATTGTGAGGGAAGTTAAAGAAATTATTACCTTACTGTCCCTAGTCCCTACACAAGTTGTAGTGACCATCTGTGCACACTTCTAAGTAGGGATGGTTTTAGACTAGACTAGACAGAGAAGAGGTTTTAACTAAGTGTGTCTTGAAATCCACTTTCACAGTCATGGGTTTGGGAGCATACAAGCCTGCAGAAGCTCTGAGTGCATGGATGTTCTGTGATGTATATTATGTCTCTTTTTGAAACAAAATGATTTTCTAACAGTTCATTTATATTTAGTGCTACCCAGAACAGTTATGTATGAGCCCACTGCTGTTTGATGTGCCCATGGATAAAAACATGATGCTATTATTTTTATAAATACACAAATGCTCATATAAACACACAAACACACACATACACACACACACACACACACACACACACACACACACACACACACACACACGCGCACACACACACGCACACACACGCGCACACACACACACACACACACACACACACACACACACATACACACACACACAGGCATAAGCCATAGCAGTGATGATTTTACACTGATTTTAGCAAATACAATACATTGTGTGACATTATCCAGCCATGGCAGATTAGTGACTGTTTATCTGTGGTCAAATAACAAAGGTAACTAGGTTTTATTCACAAGTGGCCTCTGTGCCCATCAGTTGCAACCACATTATTGACTGTGTTTGTCTCTAATGTTTAAGTGAGATAAAAAATGGATCCAATAAATATGGTCCTTTGCACAAATGTACACCATTCCTGCAAAGTCAGGTTAATGACTTTTTATGTTGATCATGACAGTAGGTCTAGCTATTTTCATCCACAGATTCCAATCATGCCCATCAGTTATACCTACATTGTTGCCTGTGCACATGTTAGATGTGTGATTGTGGTACAAAAATAATGCTAACAAGAATAATAATGGCAGCAGAACTGTATCTGATGTTTGTTTCACATACACACTTACTGGCCACACTAAAGTAATTCAACTTAGTTTACACAAATGCTAAAAAAGCCAAATTAATGACTGTTTAAACTGAAAAAATTTTTAAAAAGGTCAGTTACTTTCATCCACGGGCAGTGCTCCTTCCCCACCCAGTAATTATAGTTACTTTGTTCACTGCGTTCATCTCAAATGAATGAGTATGAGGAAAAATAATGGTCACAATAATGTTTTTCATCTTCGTTTCATGCAAACAGTAAAATACTCCAACTTTCTTCATTCAAACCTTATTAGTCCTGCAAATCAATGAGAATAAGCAAATAACAAACAGGGTATGTCACATTTTTCAGCAGCCTCCATATCCAACAATTCTAGTTACTTTGTTGTCTGTGCACATCCAAGATGTTGTACTGTAATAAAATAAAAATAAAATAAGGGTCACACTAATGTATTTCAAGTCTTGTTCACAAAAGCACACAGTTTGTAACCATCCACAGTAAGTTAGTCCAGTATTTGTCCTGCAAAGCCATCCAATGCTGATATCTGAACACTTGACAAGATTAAAAAGAAACCTTACCTCACTCTACTACTCACATCCATCATATCCACTTTAACATTTAAAATATGTGACCTTACTACTCCTTTCCATCCTGTGATATAGGTAATGAAGCAGACAGATTGTGTGTGGAAAGGAGCAATAAGCCTGAAAATTAAATTATCAAATGTGTAACCCCTCTCCCCCAGGGCACTGCAGCTGTGGCTGCTTAGAGCAAGGGTGTTGTGGCCCATTTATTTATTTTCAGTAAAAAAATGTTGCTGTTCTGTTTTTACTTTAAATAAATAAATAAAGAAAGAAAGAAACATAGAAGTAAAGAAATACATGGGACATACCCTTAGTCAAATGGCATACAAGGTAGCCACCTACTTTACTTACAAGTAAGGCCAGCCATGATAGGAAACAGGGGTTACCATTTGTATGTTAGCTCTAGTTAGAGCATAGGGGACAGGTAAGGATTGCAAGGGACAATGGAAATATTTGCAGTGGTGTATGCATATGGAAACATTTTGCACTTCTCCAGTGGATAACATTAGAATATATTTGTCAAGGAGACAGAGAAAACAACTTCATGTATCAAAGAGTTTCACATCTAGTGAATAAACAGACTCTCTCATTTAAACTCAGTTCATCAATTTACATCTTCAAGATGGAATTGCATGTCTATATTGGCATGGGATCAGAGGTATCAAGCTTCTCAATTTCTAATAGGCCTTGAACATGTTCATTAACAATATGGACCTGTGAACCTAGGGACATGTATGCAGCCAATGAAACAAGCATTTGTCAATGCAGAATATTAACTTGTACTGGATATGCACTGCAGTGGTAGTAGATAAGGATACGTCACTGGTAAAATGAGAAAATGTGAAACCCTTGGCAAGTATAAATTAAGACAAGTCAAACAATCAGAAAACAAAACATTCTAGACTATGTCTGTAAGAAGTAAATCAATATAAATTGAGTAAAACAGAAGCCATGTTTTGCTGATAAATGTTTACAGAAAGTGGTTTGTAAAAGTAAGTCTTATATTAAAGATTCATATGAATTTATCAAATGTATTGCAGAGGTTAAAGTAGATGAATCATTGCTTTTGGTTACAACAGATATTACTTTGTTTTATACTATGCTTCCAAATGGGGAAAGTCTTGTAATGGATAATAAGGAAATGTTTATTTCTGGCATTTTTCAACAAAATAATTTATGTTACAGAAATGTTAGATGTCATATTATCATACAATTTCTTTATATTTCATTATCAATTGTTTAAGCAAGTGCATGGAATAGCAATGGGAGCTACAATGACCCCCAGTTATGCAAATGTATATATGACTGGCTGGGAAAATGAATATGTATATAATTCTGAGGTTTTTAAATATATAGTCTTGTATAAATGTTTTATCAATGATGTGTGTGTTTTGTGGATAGGTGATAGAACAGAATTTATTAATTTTAAATATATCTCAACAATATTTCAGGATATTTAAAATTTACTTTAAATTGTGATACCAATACTATCATTTTTTTTAGATTTAACAGTATATAAAAGTAAATATGATGTTTTGAATGTTAACTGTATAACAAAAATGCCCTAAGCAATGCCTACTTAGACTTTCAGAGCATGCATCATTTGAGTCTTAAAAATAATATATTTAAATGTCAGTTTATTAAGGCAAGTAGGCTGCCTAATGACTAAGTATGTTTTAAAAAATAGTGTGATATGGTGAAATACAAGTTTTATAACAGAGGGTATCCTAAGGTATCAGTAGATGATTTATTTAATGAAGTGGCAAAGATAAGAGAAACTGAGTATAAACCACAGGCATCCTTCAAGTCCAAAGGATCATGAGTTTGTGCCTATATTGGACTGATTCAAATAGTGTCTTCTGTGGCTGTGCAATCCAATCTGAGAGTGGCAGTTCTTTCCACACTCTGAGCAGCAGTACGCAGATGTCAGTCTGGTATCATGGGCATGGATAATCCTGAGGGGGCTCTTATTCAGTGCTGTCCTTGTCAAGGTGGTTTCATGCATTGTGAGAGCTTCCGTCACTTCCCGTTTCCAGGCAAGCTTGTCTGAGGTGAGAGAATACCAAGTTGTTCATACTGATGGGGAGAGCACTGAGGTCACACTTGCATATGTTCTTGTAACACAATTTGGGCCACCCTTTAGGCCTCTTTCCAGTCTCCAGCTCTCCAAAAGGAGGTCGTTCAGTATTCGGCCATCCGTCATGCATGAGACATGACCCAACCAATGCATATATCTCTATTTCAGGATGGTGAACATGGAGGCAGTGCCTGTCCTTTCAAGCACTGTTCTGTTGGGGATCTTGTCCTGCCATGAGTGACCAAGTATGTGCCTAAGACAGTGCATATAGAATATATTAAGCCACCGCTCCTGTTTTGAGTGCGGAGTCCATGTTTGACTGATATACAGTAATATGCTCACAACACAGGCTGTATAGACCTACACCTTGCTGTGCACAGTGAGCTTATTATTAGCCCATACTCTCTTTGACAGCATGGAAAACATTGTGGTGGCTTTTTCAATGTATTGTTGATCTCGCTATCAACTGAACAAGTTGTCAGAAACTGCAGAGCCTGGGTACATGATCTCATGGACAACCACCAGCTCATAGTCACTCATCATGATTGATGGCTTATTGCCCACATTTTGGCCCATCACCTGGGTCTTCTTTAAACTGATTGTGAGGCCAAATTCCATACATACATCCACAAAGAAAGTCATGAGCTACAGAAGTTCCTGCTAAGTGTGAGGCACAATAGCTGCTTCATCAGCAAACAGGGACTCCCTTAGATGCTTACTAAACACCCTGGTTTTCAATCTAAGTCTCTGCAATTTGATGAGGTTTCCATCCATTCTAGTTCATAGAAAGATACCCTCTGTAGCAGTTCCAAAAGCAAATTTAAATAGAATTGAAATTAAGATACCAAAGAATGTTGGAGCCAGTACACACCCCTGCCTTACTCCCTGAGAATCTCGAAAGGTTAAGATGTGGATCCATTGTACATGATGGTCCCCTTCATGCCTTCATGGAAGGCACTGATAATGCTAAGCAGTACCGCAGAACAGCTGATCTTTGCCAGAACCACAAACAGACCTTTCCTACTGATGAAGTCAAATGCCTTGGTCAGATCAATGAAGGCAATATACAGAGGTTTCTTCTGCTCCCTGGATGTTTCTTGCAGTTGCCCAATAGAGAAAACCATGTCTATAGTAGACTGTCCAGCTCTGCACCCACAGTGAGACTTGGGGAAACACTCTCTGCAAGAACGTTGAGCCTTTTTAGGACAACACGTGCAAACAACTTCACCATGGTACAGAGAAGGGAGATGCCATGATAGTTATTATTATCACTTTTGTCACCCTTATTCTTATAGATAGTAACTATGTTAACATTCTTCATATCTCGCAGTACACTACCTTCTCTCCAGCAAAGTATTGTACCCAGCTGTAAGATTAGGGTACTGCTGGCAAAATTAAGGATTTCTGTAGGAATACCATCTTTCCCTGGGGCTTTTCCTGAAGACAGTGCTTTTAGTACATAGTTGAATTCCTCCAAGGTGGGCTCAACACTGAGTTTGGTCATAGCTGGCAGAAGCTCCATGGCATTCAGGGCTGTCTCAATAACTATGGTCTCTCTGGCATACAGCTATGAGTAGTGTTCTAACCACTGTTCCATCTGCTTGCTTCTGTACTTCAAGACATTTCCTATGGCTGACTTAAGTGGGGAAATCTTCCTTTGTAATGGGCCGATGGCTTGCTTGATCCCATCGTACATTCCTCACATGTTACCAATGACTGTGGCCTGCTGAATCTTGAAGCAAAGTTGGAGCTAATAATCATTTACACACCACCAAGCTATCTGCTGTACTTGATTATGAGCACACTGGAGTGCCTGTAAGTTCTTCTCTTTGGGTAAGGACCTGTATGCAGCCAATGCCTGTCTCTTCTTATCAATCAGGGGTGTCAGCACTTCAGTGTGGGCTTCAAATGAATAAGCACACTTGACTGTCTTCTTCCCAAATATAGATATTGCAGTGTTATAGATAGCATCCCATTGTTTTTCCCATGTCTTGTTGGTGTCAGTGTCATCCAAGCAAGGCAAAGCCTCAAGTGCTTGAACAAACTTGCATACTTTTGAAGGGTCATGAGTCATGCCTATGTTAATGTATGGCCTCCCTCCCTTTTTGGAGTGAAAAAAACTTTGTGTCTGGATGTTCACCTTACTACACACAAACAAGTGGCCAGTATCAAAGTCTGCGCTTTGTTTTCCTGACAGTACCTAAACTGCTGCATTTAGTGAGGACAAGGTCAAATTGCTGCCAATGTTTCGATCTTGTGTGCCACCATGAAAATGTGTGCTGGGGCTTGACATTCAAGAAGGTGTTGGTTATGCAAAAGTCATATTGGGAAGAAAGTTCAAGGAGACACTGTCAATTTTCTTTCATCTTACCTGTTCCAAAATGTCCCAGACAAGATGGCCAGCTGTGATGGTCAT
Source organism: Protopterus annectens (assembly GCF_019279795.1). Lineage (NCBI taxonomy): Eukaryota > Metazoa > Chordata > Ceratodontiformes > Protopteridae > Protopterus > Protopterus annectens. Next base: position 278,787,796 of record NC_056727.1, read on the forward strand.
TGCCAACTCTGGCATTAAAATCAGCAAGCTTGAATAATGGTTAATAGGAGGAGACCTCAATGATGGCAACACTAAGTTCGCCATAGAATTTACCTTGACTTCCTGGGTAGAAGTTAAAGTAGGAGCATAGGTGCTGAAGATGTTGATCATGGCCAAAGGTGTTTGTAGCTGCATTTTCAGTCTCTCATTTCCCATATTTGGTGGTATGACTTAGTGAATGAGGTTGTTTCTGATTGCAAAACCAACAGCATATTCCTTGATCTCTTCTGGAAGCCTTCTATGCCAGAAAAAAGTAATGTATTTCTCTCTGAGACATCCAATGAATGGCAACCTTGTTTCCTGGTGAGCTACTGTGTCCATCTGCAATATGCTGAATACGCTGTTAATAACTGCTTTCTTCCAATCATCATTTATGTTATGTAGATCTTCCATAAGGCCTGGAGTCATCATCCTTATCTTCCATGTGCCTAGACGAAAGGCTGGTTTATTTTGATGCTTTTTTGTTTTTCCAGGTGTTTGGTTAAACAATCCACCTGCTGGGGGATCCCTAAGCCCTACACACCCAGTAGAGCAAGCGGACTGTAGTGAAGCACAACCTATTTAGCTGGGGGCTGCCCAGCTTAAAGCAGGTGGTAGCTGCCCAATGAGATCAAAGGATCTCTCCCACCATTGGAAGTGGCTTCTGGTGCAGTGGCGGCTCGTGCCATTGGACTGCAGGTCTGCAGCCCGCAGATGTGAAAAGAAAGAAAAAGAAATAACATTTAAAATTACATTTTCAGAAATAAACTGGCTGCTTACAGTGCTTAGATGCAACTGTCTGCAAGTCCGATTGTCTCACTGTTGAAGTCTCGGAACTTGAACTACGCATGCTCAGTGGGTTCTGGGTTTAAAAAAAAAACTAGTTTCTGTAAATCTGGACTGCTGCAAAAGCAGTCTGGATTAAGAAGAAAAGGCATCCGTGTGATGCCCAGAAGTCTGTAACCACAGTAAAGTGGAAAGGGATCAGACTGCCACATCCGCAGTCATGTATGTGATGTGGATGGGTAGATGGCTACTGATTGGTTCTTGCTCTCTTCCCGCACTTTGCATGCTGGGAAAAAGAGAGCAAGAAACAGTCAGCAGCCGGCAGTGCTTTGGTTTGAATGGAGGTTGTTTGATCGGACAGTGACTGAGGAGACTGAGACAGCAGAGCAGTGCACCTTGTTTGACCTGACTAGATTCAGAAAACAGAAAGAGGCGAGTGCTTCAACTGTAAAGGGGGAAATTATAGCAGCAGGGTAGTATATAAATGCAGATTTTTGTAGAAAAAAGGGAAAGAGTTTAGATAAATTTTTATACAAGAAGTGCTCAGGTAGAACCTTCCAGGGCACTGCATTTTGAGAACACAATTGTATATTCAAATTTGTCATGAAATAAAATAGCCAAAGTATTTGGACTTTGACGTACTCTAAGAATTTTCCTTTTTTCTTCATATTTAGAAGTAAACACAGACCAGCTTATTTAATTTAACCAGGTTACAGTGTTGGAAACCTCATGTGAGTGTGCTTGCGCATGTATGTGTACATGTGTGTACATGTGTGTGCACTTGTATGTGTAGTGATCTTGCCCATGTGAAAAAAGTGTTTATTTATTTATTTTACATTTGTTGACTGGGATAATCCAACTGGATATATGTTCACTTTCAATGGAGGCCCCCAGGAAGAAAAACTCCATACAGATGAACACAAGACAGACAAGAACAAGATAGTGCAAGTTACAATGGAAAAAAACTGGTACAAATTTACATATTACACATTATCAATCTTGAGACAAATCAAGATGAAAACTTTTCAGTTATATATATATAATTCACTTCCAGGTTTCAGTTCAAGCACTAAACAATTCCTATTCTTGTGTATATATATATATATATATATATATATATATATATATATTATCTCAATTATTGGATCTTTGCAATTTTACATACAATGAGAGGAACTAGTCCTTACTTATTCAGTCGATTAGTTCAGATTTATTTGGCTAGACACTAATGAGAAAGGCCAGGGAGACCTCTAAGGGTACACCGTAGAAGGGAGAAGTATTGAATAAGATTATTTTTGAATAGGGCTAAAGTGGGTTCTGAGGTTAGGTCTGCAGGAGAATTCCATCTTTTACCAACAGTGATGGTAAACAGAGTTCCCCCTGCTGAGTTGTTGCTTTAAGTGTGCGAGCTAACATTTTGTTGGAGGACCTGAGAGTTTTGAGGTTCTGGTAGGGGGTGATGAGACTTTTAAGATCAGGTGCATGTTCTGGCTGGTAAAGGATCTTATGGGCAATAACTAGTTGGTTGGCCAGGAGTAGATTAGGTAGTTCAAGCCATCCTAGTAGTTTTAGGTTAAGGCAATGGTGAGGTTTTATGGGCAGAGGCAGTTGCAAATTTGGCAATATGATTATAGCAGACCATGCACTTGTTCAGGTTGGTTTTACTCAAATTTGTGAATAGGAGAGAGGCATAGAGAAGTGTAGAGAGTAGATGTGTGCAAGCAAAAGTAGTTCTGGCTAGGGGAGTTAAGAAGGCTTTGATCCTGCATAGAGCGCCCAGTTTTTAATTAACTGTTTTAATTGTATGGTTGATATGCAGATCAAACCTCAGGTTGTTATCAACTATTACTCCTAGGAGTTTAGAGGGATCTGGTGAGATAATAGTACCAACCCTTGATTTAATAGAGAAGGTTAGAGTAGAGGACCTGCGAGATGGAGAGAATAGCAGCAGTTTAGTTTTTTGGGGATTTAGCATAAGACGACGATAGAGGAGCCAGTTTTCAGCTGCATTAAAAGTATTTTGGGATAAGGCCAAAAGCTCTTCAGAGGATGTGGCAGAACATATTAGGGTTGAGTCATCAACATACTGAATGTAGGTAGCTTGTGGAACTACCTTGTGCAGTCATTAATGAATAAGGAGAATAGGAGGGGTCCTAAGATGGATCCTTGGGGGAACTCCGAGTGTGATGGGTAGAAGGGTAGATAAGTTATTTTTCCAAAGGACTGCCTGCTGAGTACCATTCAGATATGATTTAAACAACTGTATGGTCTAGGTATGTATGCAATTAGAGTCTAAGGTTTGCAAGAGCAGTTGGTGGTTTACCATGTCAAAAGCCTTGGAAAGGTCTAGGAAGATGGTTGAGGAAAGTTTATCACTTTTACGGATTTGGTTTATGACATTTGTAAAGGAGAGTAGGGCAGTGGTGATACTATGGTTTGGTCTAAAGCCATGTTGAGAATTTGTCAGGAGATTGTTCACTAGGAGATGTGTCAGGAGTTATCTATGGATAAATTTTTCCATGATTTTGACTAGTGGAGACAGGATAGCTATGAGTCTGTAATTTGAGAGCTCAGTGGAACTGCTTCCCTTATGGAGTGGAATAACATGGGAAATCTTCCAAATAGTGGGAATGGTAGCTTCTGATATAGTTCTGTTTATCAGAATGGATATTGGATAGGCTACTGCATCAGCTGCTTTTTGTAGGTACTCTGCAGAGAGGAGGTCTGCGGCTAGGGTGGTTGGTTTTAGTTTACTAATTAGTTTTTGAATAAATGAGGTTGAGACTAGTTGAAGTTTAAAGATGTTTTGGGTACTGGGTTTAGTAGCAGTTGGATTAGGTCCACTGGGGGATAATTTATTAGCTAGTTGTTGGATGGTTTCAGTAAAGAAGTCATTAAAGGAATTGTCGACTTCTTCAGGAGTTTTAGTGTTAGAATTTGTGGGGATAGGGGTGGAGGATTGTCCTGGTTAGAGAAGCTTATTTAGAACTGCCCAGAATTTTTGTGGTTTATTTTGATGTTTCTGTTGTAGGTGGAAATAGTGTTTTTTTATCAGACATAACAGATGTTTTAGTATCATTCCTTAATTGTCTATAACTAAGATGGTCTGTTAGGGTTTTTGTGACTTGCCAGGTGGCCCATGCTTTGTTCCCGAGTAAGATTTTTTGCCTAGTTTCTGCTGTAAGCCATGGGGTAGGCTTAGTTTTCATTCTAATAGAACGTTCTGGAGTATGGGTGTTTAAGATGGATAAGAATTTGTTGTTAAAATATTTTACAGCCTCCTCAAGTGGCTGATGCCTGAGGGCAGACCAGTTGCAAAGATTGAGGTCAGTTTTGAAATTAGTATGGTTGAAGTTTTTCTTATTCCTGATTATTTTATAGATAGGTTGTTTAGGGATTCCAGCCTTCTGCTTGACAATATAGGTGAGAATGTATGTCTTTTTAATCCTGTGCTTATTATATTTTGATTTGGAAAGGAAAGCATCAGAGTTTGCCTTAGTCTATGCTAATGTTCATGCACTCTCTATTTTATTACCATCAGATAGTTTAAAGTCCATGAAAAGTCAATCCATTTTAGGTTAGAAGTGGGATAAGCACATAAGCACATAAGTTTACAGTACATCTCATGTTAATGGTTTTCCATTAACTCTTTACATTAGACTGGTTTTCTGAAAGAGCAAAATAGGATTGTGCTCCCAGTAAAATTGTCTATTCCACAAATATTTGCATTTCATTTAATGAATTAAAGCCAGACATTTTATTATATTGGAAAACAGGTATGACATACAACTAACTGCAATAAAAAAATGTTTTCTTCATGAGAAAATGAACAAAGAAGGAAATCAAAAGTAATTCTATTTTGACTAAAGTAGATGCTTTGATTTTATATCTATATGCAGCTGCCATCATTTTTGACTATTTTCTTTTTATCATGATGATGGCAGTTGGCCACCAAACATACCTGTGTGTCTGGCTTGTTTGTTTCATTAGTTTACTGCTTTATTTTTTTCCTCTTTTTTTTTAAAGTGCAAACCTGTCTAATTTTTAAGCGAATCATCCTTGTTGGTAGATTTTACCTTTCAAAGTCTGAGTGCATTTTTTGACTGTTTGTCTTACGTTGACTGTTCTGGGTTTCAAAGGCATCAGTGATTGCTATCCCGAATACAAGTTTGATCAGCTTTGCCATAATGACAGTTATATCTGTCTGCGCTTTTATGACTCTTATCAAATTTCTTCTGTTTCAGTATGCCTCTATACTTGAAAATGGGATATGGTAAATGGAGGGGTAGAGACTCTACAATATTTCCTTTGTACCTCCTCTTTAGAATGATAGTCTGTATTGTTTTGATACATCTGAATCAAAATGGATTTTCTCTTGAATTTGTATTCAGCTGGAATGGCATTGTTTAGTCATTGGTCAATTCAAGTTTATTTTGACATATATATCTTTATTTATTTTATCTTCTTAGCAGATCTCATCAATAGTTTGTCAGCCACCAAACTGTTTTGTTAAGAAGTGGTGCAGTCATGGTTTCAGGATCACAAATATGTGACCTGATCTGGAGTGATTGTTTATCTTTGTTTGGATATGTGGCTAGAATTAATGGCCTGATGTGTCTTTTGGGGGCTTTTTATTTTGTTCAGCATGTTGGACTTCTTTTCTGTTGCTGTGATATTCAACATATGGTCTGTACTGAGAAGACAGTTCCAGATGACTGTACCAGATCAACTATGTAACCCCTTTGAGGATTACTTTAATTTGACGAGAGGACGTGCAAAGTGATAATGAAGCAGATCAGAGCATAATCTATAAATTTAATATGGTTGTATTTGCTCACTTTGTTTAACCTCTAGGCTTTCTGAACCCTAATTCTCTTCCATAATTCTTTTTCCAGGAAAATTACAGAACAGATGAGCGCTTTCTTGTTTAATGGAAGAAGGCCAACAGTAAAGACAGTGAGGGTGGCTTATGATGTTAGATCTTGAAGAAGTAAGGTTGCAGATAGGAAGCTAAGACATAATGTGGGGCAGGAAGTGTGAATGAGTTCTCTTTTGGTCACTGGAAACTCAGTCACCAGTAGAATTAAGAGTTTTGGAAAGGAGGAAGGTAAGTTCATGTTCAAGTGAAAAAAATGTTATTAATGAGGCTTAATAATAGATGGAAAGAGGTAATGATTCTGGTTAGTAAGTGAAATTGTAAGCAAATGTGGCTAAGGTGGAAGCAGGCAGGACAACAGAGGAGTCAGAGAGATGCCTAGAGAGGGGTTGGGGAGGTAGGATTCTCAGAAATGGTACATCTTGTAACTGCCAGTACTCAGAGGAAGGATAAGATGATGGAGTATAATCTTTATGTGTGGATGTGGAATAGGTGCCTGGTGCTAATAAGTTAGATGGGAGAGACATGACCTAGAGACCATATCTGTCCTATGGAGTGGCTCCATCATACCACTGAAGCAGCAGACATGCTGACTGTTGTGTTGGTAGGAAGAGGCCTTTTATAGTATTTTGTTTTTTAAGACCATGGCCCTTGAGCATAACTGCACTGTTAAAAAGACGCTGCCTCTATAACACTGATGATATAATCTACTTGTTCAATTTTAAGTCTAGTGAACAGAGCAGAGAAACTGCTTGTAACAGACTGCAATAGCAGAACATTGCCTGGTACTTTACACTCTAATAAGTAAGTAAATAGCGAAATAAATTAATAAATACATGTAAAGACAAAAGTAGCAGCACAATCTATAGGACAAATACCACACCAGATGCTTATGTCTGTGTTTTCTGCTCCTTTTATTATTTAAACCTGCACTGTTTTTGCAAGTGAGTGAAATTATTCTACTCTGCATATCTGGCTGTTTTGAACTCTCTGTCTGTGTTTCCCTACCTGGCCCTGCCTCTGTCTCTGACTGTATGTATTTCTGTCTCTGTCTCACTCTGTTTCCTTGTCTCTCTATCTGGTGACTATGTTTTTGTTTCTTATTGCCAGTTTGCTTGTTTTCCCTTCTCACTGACATACTTTATGTACTGTATGTGAATGAGTTTTTATGATGGATATGAATGATTTTTTGTAATGGATTTTTTGTGTTTCAGTTAGCCAAAAAAGGTGCACTTTATAAAAATATCAACAACAGCATGACCTACACAATTCATTATATTTAAGTTACCAGGAAAGTTGGTGAGATTGCAAGGCTGTACAGATCATTGATGTTAACTATATCCACAGGCACAGTGGTACCTGACATCCATCCTATTGAGTGATGTGTACTGGTTTCATATAAATTGGTAAGCATGGTCAGCATTGATCCTACTGTATCATAGCTCCACCCCTTTCTAGTTGGTCACACCCATTCCCATTGGCCACACCCGTTTAGCTGTCTCCTGCAACCCCCTTTGATTTGAAGTCACCAGCCACCACTGCCCTTGTGCCTCACTCTATGCTAGTTTAGTGCATCAACTTATTACTGGTAACTGCTACTTCTCATGTTGTGTCACCTCTCACAGAGTGAAGCTGTAGTGTCCTCTCTAGGGCACAGGCCTGGGCAAGTGAATTTGAGGAAACAGCTGATGCCCAGCAGCAGGTCCCCCCTCTCCACGCCACTGATGTAATCCAAGGGAAAAGGCAAGTCCGATACAACCTGGCACCAGTGTAATCACAGGAGCTGCCAGAATGAGGTTGGATACAGCCTCAAACTGCCTTAGGGGCTCCATCTCTGGATTTTTCCAAGGGATTTACTCCTAAAGCCTTCACCATGGATAGGTATTGCCACAAGTCAGCAAGGGTTTTAAATTAGAACTTACTTTCTTCTAGGTGGGTTGCTTTCCCAGGCTGATGAGCCTCACCTGCCCAAAGTAACTGGTTTTAAGGTTCCAGTCACCTGTTGCCCATTCTCCTGTCAGTACAAATGTTGGACTTAGAAACTAAGCCACACATGCAGGCCAAGAGCCGGACATAGGTTGGAGGAGGCTATTAGAGACACATGCTATGGCAGCATTTTATAGATAGTGGAAGGTTATCCCCACCTACCATCCCCCCCCCAGCTATGACAACCTTTAATACATGAGTATAAATCAGCTAGTGAATATACAAATGGCTTTTATAAAGATAGTGAAAAAGTGACAAAGGATTTTTCAGTGGCTTGTTTTCTGGCTAATTCTTTGGATGAATGAAGTATTAGAAATTTAATTAAACATAACTGGAGATTTCTTATGAATTTTCCAGATGTTAAAATATGATAGGAGAAAGTCTAGTATTTGGTACTAACAAAGGTTAAAATGTAAAGGAACTTTTTCAAATAAAATTAAGTTGTGTTCCTAGTAAAATTTTAATTATCCTATAGGAATGTGTGTCATGCTTGCAATTATTGTAGATATGCCAAAAAAGGAGCCACTATTTTTTTAACAAGTAGAAATTATGAGATCAAGTTATGGAATAAGTTTACATGTAAGTCAAAATTTGTGGTTTATATTATTTTGTGTAGAAAATGGCAAGCATTTTATACAGGAATGATGACTAGGGAATTTTACATGAGGCTATACAAACATTTATATGCAATTGATAATTTAGATGTAGTGCAAGTACATTTTAATGAAGTGCACAACAGTGATTTTGTTTTTTCTGTAATAGATCGATTTTATAATTTTGGCCAGGATTCATGAAGCTCCATGCAAGAATAAGGCTATTCTTGCATGGAGTGGTTTGTGTTCATTTGGGATAGAAGCGTGCCTTGCATATGCATGAAAGCATGCTGCTATTTAATCTAAATAGACACGAATCAGGAGCGAGCGCAGGGGGCATGTGTTAGCAGTGCCTGCACATGTAACATTCCCCTTTTCTCAGAAAGTGACACAGATGAGTGTCAGTCTATATAATATTAGAGCCTGGCCATAATATTATATAGTAAAGAAGTGTCAGTGTCCGCGGACACTGAAAATGAAAAAAAAAACATAAACACCCAGAAAGCAGCAGCCTTCAAGTGCAGACCCCCAAATGTATGCACTCTTGCCCTACATGCATGGAAGCAGTAGGGCAAGAGGAAAGGAATAGAAATAAAAAAAAAGTAATATTTTTTTCATCAAATAAATCCGAAGTTTAAGCAGTGCACAGCTTGTTTGCGTGGTGCGCTGCTATGCTTAGCCTGGCTGAAATCCTGAAAATGATAGACAAGTGCTACTGTGATAGAAAATGCCATCAAGCTGCTGTAGCATGGTGGTACTACCATGGTACAGCATGTAGAACATGCTTGGTTTAAATCCCCCTCTGCCAAATTATTTAATAAACTTTTAAGGAATTTGAATGACAAATGTAAATCATATGGCTCACATATAGCAGAGTAGGGGTGAGAATATGCAAAATATAAATGTAAAAAATAATTTATAAATTTAATGAAAAAAATAGATTTAAGCAATGCTTTGCTATTGTAAGCATTGCTTACATGCTCTTAGCTTTGCTTAGCTGGTGTAAGCATTGCTACGTGGCTTTGGCAGAGCTAAGTATAGTTCAGCATATTAAAACCAGCCAATCAAGAAAAAGTGCGGGAAAACTGCCCTATTTAGAGCGCACAGGTGGGAATACAGCCGTAACCAATTGGGATTCCTCACAGCAGGACCAAAATGTCTGGTGTTGGTGAAGGTGTTTGCTTCCAAGCACAACATTGAAGCATCCAGGGTCATGGTTGGGCTCTTAGTTAAAAACCATGATGGCAGGCTGCTGCAGGGCCAGTACCAGGGCTCGCAGTACAAAGCAGAGGCCTGGGACCAGCTTGCACGTGATCTCACCAGTGCCACTGACATATCCTGGACTGGTGAGCAGGTACATCACCACCATAATGACCTGAAGTGGAGGAGGGGTGCAGTCTTGGACCAGTGGATCCAAGAAGCTCGAACGCAGGATGTCCCACCTATCTGTAAGTATGCAATCTTATGTATCGCTAAGTATGGAAAATGTTCAACTTGTGACTGTGCAGGTGTGATTAATGTGTGATGTCTCCCCATACAGCTGCTGCAGAGAGGTCCCAGAATGTTGAGGCTCATGTCCAGCGACTGGCCCAGCTGCATCGGCAGTATGGTTAGTACAGAATACCCTGTACTATTAGCAGTAAGAAATCAAAATTATAGTAATGGTAGTACCGCCTGTATATAGAATTGTGCTGTAAAAGTCAGGAATAAATGCCTGCATCAGGCTGCCAGTGTTACACTGGAGTATTCCCAGCTGCTGTGTAATACAGATATCAGTAGCAAACAAGCTACAATATGCAGGAGAGGAATATTAGAATATGTATGAGTGTATCTGAGTGAATCTGCCAAGAAAGTGCCATATCAGGGCTACTGTAACAGCTAGAAATGAAAAGCATTCCCCTGTGCAGATTATGCAGGAATAGTAATTGTGGATTTCTGAGTTGTACACAGATATGTATGTCAAAATTAATAAAGGTGATCCCAAACACTGGTGTATGTCATCTCACTTGTACCTAAAAAATAGAAATGTGTATGTTCTGCAGAATGCATTAACTGCGATGAACTGATTTAGCACTGCTTATCTGCATAATTTAGAATGGGCATGTCAAATAACTGAAAAAAGCAACAGTACATATTTCCATCAGAATGTGTTTTACTTGTTTGTCTGCCAGCATTGTCCTGTGTTAACCTTTCAATTTCAGCTCTATGTAGTAGTGAATGCACTGAAAAATGCATAAGGCTAACAGGTGCAGACTTAAAACCTACACTGTGTACTCAGGAATTTAAATTGCAGTATGTATAGTTGTAAAACTGTCAAATGTGCAATCCAGCTAATGTGCACATGTTTCACAAACAGTGACACCAATGTCTGTTGTGTATGCATAATTTGTACTGAAAATGGGAAACAAATAATACAGCATGTCATAATAAAAGTACTGTGCACAAAAATATGTACTAGACAGAAATGTCAAAAACAACACAGAACACCTCCCCAGTAGCTCAGTCTTATAAGGACTAGGCCTGTAGTTCAATTTTGCACACACACCATGGTTTGAATCTAGGGACTGCCACTAACATCTCAGTCTAGTTCTACAGTTGTAAACTGCAATCTGAATAGAAAAAAATAATGTATTGCAACTCATACATTTTCCATGCAGGGCACACAGGTAAAGAAACCTGAATAGAAATACTAGTATGATGTGTATAACTATGAAAGGTGTACAACTGCTGTGTTGATCAGCCCAAGTCCTACAAATAGATGCAAGCTAGACATCCATACTCTGCAGTCTGGCTCAGACAAGCCCCTCAAGTGTCACTTTCTCATGGATAGTTTCCCCAGTTGCCAAGAAACCTGTACACAGAGAATGTCGTAGTAGATGTATATGAAAGGCACAACACACACTCCAGGGCCTGCAACTAATATGTGAATCTGAAATATAGGTTCATAGGTAGGACCTAGGCTATCTGCCCGAGGGCATTTATAAGCCTAGCAAGAGTGCATTGGCTTTTGCCACCCCATTGATTAAGTAACTGAGCCTCGGTCAAGCAGAGCCAAGGAAGTGATCCCAGGGGTGTATTTTCTGTTACCCATCCACTTGTCCAGGTTTATCTTGAAGAGTGTTAGTGAAGGGCTCTGTCTAATGTAGTTAGGAATTTTGTTTCAAAGCATGGGGAGACTCTTTGACAGGAATCTATCCCTCCAGCATGTTCTATTTATTGGTGTGGTGAGGTTTAGCTTACTAGACTGCATAGCTCACAGTGACATGGATTTCTTTGGGTGAAGCACGTCCATCAATTCATAGGTTCATAGGTTCATAGGTTCATACTAGGCTATCTGCCCTGGGGCATTTATAAGCCTAGCCTGGTTGTGTTTGGCTTATGCCACCCCTTGATTTGAGTATACTGTGTACTTTTTAAAGTTTAGTTTACTGTGCCTCTGTCTAATAGTGACACTGAAGTAATCCCCGGGACAAACCTACGATCCCCCATCCACTCATCAAGATTCTTCTTGAAGAGAGTCAGTGAGGTGCTCTGCCTAACATGAATTGGAATTCTATTCCAGAGTGAAGGGAGCCTCTGGGTTATGAATCTGTCCCTCCAGCATGTTCTATTTATTTCTGTGGTGAGGTTCAAGTCCCTCGAGCGAGTGGCTCTAGGGGATTTAGATTTACTGAGGTGGAGCATGTCCATTAATTCTGGGTTGGACATAGCTTTATATGTCAGGCATAGATCGCCTCAAAGTAGGCGGTATGCAACTGAGTAGAGCTGGAGTTTTTTTTAACCGAGCAGCATATGGCATCTGTTTGAGTCCCTTGATCCTCCTGGTGAGGTACTTTTGGGGTCTTTCTAATTGCTGCAGGTGTCAGGTAAGGTACATCCCAAAGGGGCATTGTATTCTATGATGGGCCTGATGAGGGATGAATAAAGGGGCACGATTACCTCTCTTGATCTAGATGTGAATCCTTTCATGATGAGGTGGGCTATGTAGAAGTTCTTTCTAACCACTTTGGCAATGTGGTTGTCAAAGGAGAGATTGCTATCAACTTGGGTCCCCAGATCCCTAATTACTTTCTCTGTACTTAATGGGTTACCACCTATGTGGTAATTTGTGGGCACATTGTTTTTGCCAAAGGGTATGACTATACACTTTTTGGAATTTAGCTTTAGACCATGGCTTTGGCACCAGTTATCCGTCTCTGCGAGACCTTTTTGAAGGATGTTTGTGTCAGCTGGAGAGTCAATTATGGCGCCCAGTTTGCAGTCATCTGCGAACTTTGTGAGCCATAGTCCTCCCACATTGGCCTGTATTTCAGAAAAGTAAATACCGAACAAGAGAGGTCCCAGGACAGAACCTTGTGGGATGCCACTTGTGACCGGTTTTGAGTCTGACATGGCCCCAGCAACTCTGACTCTGTGGGTTCTGTCTTTGAGCCAGTTTGCAACCCATCTTGTGACATAGGGGTTTATATTTAAGCTGGATATCTTATCTATGATGCCTGAGTGGGGTATTGTGTCAAATGCCTTTGCGAGGTCGAGATAGGCTGTGTGGACTACCTTCCCTTCATCTATGGCCTTGGTGACTGTTTCGAAGAAGTCGACCAGGTTCAAAAGGCAGGATCTGCCCTTGACAAAGCCAAATTGGGTAGGATCTAGTGTCTGTAGGTCCCCAATGTCTTTGTTTATGAGTTCCATGATGATCCTCTCCATAGCCTTGCAGACTAGGCTAGTCAGGCTTATGGGGCAATAGTTTCCAGGGTCCGCAGAGGTGCCAACTTTGTGGAGTGGGACCACTGTTGCTGTATGCCATTCTTTGGGCACATATCCTGTAGTGAGGCTGAGATTGTACAGCAGTTTTACTTGAGGGATTAGTTCTTCTTGGAGTTCATGTAGGACACAACCTGGGACACCATCTGGTCCCATGGAAGCAGTGTTTTATGCTTTGGAGAGGGCGGCCTTCACCTGAGCATCAGAGATGTTTGGGAGGCTGCACTCTGCTGGGATAGATACTTGCTCTTTTGGGGGGAGGGGGTGGAGAAGTTTGCACTGAACCTGTCTGCCAGGATATTGGCGATGTCTGTGGGTTCAGTGTATTTTTTGTCGTTTAGAATCAACTCAGAACAAGTCTGGGAGTTGCATCCCAGGTTCCAAACATAACTGAAGAAAGCCTTATGATTGTCTTTAGTGTCCTGTGCAATTTTTCTCTCAAAGATGGCCTTGGAGGATTTTATTTGGAATCGTAATTTTTTGCTAGTACTGATCAGAGATGCCTTCTCTTTTAAGGATTTTACTCTATCATGTAGTAGCTTCCTCCTTCTATTGTACAGTTTATTTATGGCTGGGGTCCACCAGACTGGATGCCTGCCTTTGGATGATTGGGTCTTGATTTTGTTTGGGATAGCATGATCCATGCATTCCTGGAGATGTCCGTAGAATGCGTTTATATAGGATTCTGCAGTTTGGGCCGTAGTTTCCACTGGCTCTGGGGCCTTGAAGGATTCCACTTCGGTTTTGAGAAGTGTGAAGTTCGCTTTTGAGAAGTTTTTCACTGTGGTTTTCTGGGCTGGGGGTGGGGTCAGGATGTGGATAGCCAGTGAAATTAATTTATGGTCTGATCTTACCAATGAGGGATATACTTCTGGTATGGTGCATAGAGTCCCCATGTTGGTAATTATCAGGTCTAGTATGTTTTCCCCTCTTGTGGGAGTGGTGACTAGTTGTTCCATAGCATTTGAGTTTATAGATTCCAGGAACCTTTGGGCTAAGGTGCTGGGACTTGAGTAATGCTCCCAGTCTATGTTTGGGTAGTTGAAGTCGCCCAATATAATGGTGTTTGGAGAGATCTTCATGTTCTCCAATGTTTTCAGGAAAGCCGTGTGGGATTCCTGACTTTGAGAGGGTGGTCTGTAGGATGCTATAAACTGAAAAGCAGTCTTGCCCACTGTCAGTTGCACATGGATGGTCTCCGATACTTCGTGCAATGCCACTAACCTGGAGGTGTGGATATCCTTGAAAAATATGGAAACTCCCCCTTCTTTTGTGGTTCGGTCCAGGTTTTGGGGTCGAAAAGCAAGATATGAGGTATAACCTGGTAGTGCTGGGGTGCTCTCTGGAGCCTTGAACCAGGTTTCTGTCACTGCACAGATATCAATGTTCTCCATACTGAGGAGAGCTCCGAGTACATGCATCTTGAGGTTAAGACTTCTGGCGTTTAGCAGCATTACCCTTAGTTTCTTGTTCCTTGTGCTGTCTATGGAGGTGGGTTTGACTTTTGAGCCTTGCCTAAAAAAGGCACTATGGGGGTGGCAAGAGCCTTTGCCAATATCTGAAAGCCCAGGGGTGACAGGTGCAAGCCGTCCCTAGCGAGTTGGACATGGCTTTGTAAGTCAGGCAGAGATCACCTCTGAGTAAGCGATATGCCAATGAGTACAGCCGGAGTTTTTTCAGTCGGGCTGCATAGGACATATGTTTGAGGCCAGTAATCCTCTTGGTGAGGTACATTTGTGGTCTTTCCAGCTGTTGGAAGTGTCTTGTGAGGTACATCCCAAATAGGGCATTGTACTCTATGATGGGTCTGATGAGTGACGATTAGAGGGGCACTATAACCTCTTTATTTTGAGATGCAAACCCTTTAGTAATTAGATGGGCCACATAGAAGGATATCCTAACTACTTTGGCAATATGATTGTCAAAGGAGAGATTACTATCTACCTGGGTCCCCAGATCTCTTATTACATCTTCTGTATTAAGGGGGCTGCCACCTATGTGGTAATTCATGGGTGTTTTGTTTTTCCCAAATGGGATGGTTATGCATTTTTTTGGCATTTAGCTTGAGGCCATGACTTTGATACCAGGTGTCCATCTTAGTAAGGCTCTTTTGGAGGATGTCCGTGTCAGCTGGAGAGTCAATTATGGCTCCCAGTTTGCAGTCATCGACGAACTTGGTTAGCCATAGTCCTCCTGTGTTTGCCTGTACTTCTGCAAAGTATATGCCAAACATTAGGGGTCCCAGGACCGAGCCATGTGGGACATCACTTGTGACTGGTTTAGAGTTGGACCGGGAGCCCACTATTCTTACCGTGTGAGTTCTGTCTGTAAGCCATTTGGCAACCCATTTCATGATGTAGGGGTTTATGTTCAGGCTGGTGAGTTTTTCTGTAATGCCAGAGTGGGGAATGGTGTCGAAAGCCTTGGCGAGGTCAAGGTAGGCTGTGTGAACCACCTTTCCCTCATCTATGGCCTTGGTGACTGTCTCAAAGAAGTCAACCAGGTTTAGTAGGCATGATCTGCCCTTAACAAAGCCGAACTTGGTCAGGTCAAGTGTTTGGAGGTTCCCAATGTCTTTGTTAATGAGTTCCATGAAGTTGCACTCCATAGCCTTGAAGACCAGGCTAGTCAGGCTTATGGGGCGATAGTCACCAGGGTCAGTTGTGGCCCCTCCTTTGTGGAGCGGAATAACCATTGCTGTGCCCCATTCTATGGGCACGTAGCCTGTGGAGAGCCTGAGGTTGAACAGTGTGTTTAGGTGGGGGGTTAGTTTTTTCAGTAGTTCGGGCAAGACGCAGCCTGGGACACCATCTGGCCTGATTGAAGCTGTGTGTTTGGCTTTTGAAAGGGCTGTTTTCACCTGTGTGTCTGTGATTTCTGGGACACTACACTTTTCCGGTATTGTTGGGGGTGAGAGGGCAGTGAAGTTTGCACTGAATCTATCTGCCAGGATGTTGGCAATATCAGTAGGTTCAGTATATTTTGTGCTATTTTGCACTAGCTCAGTGCATATCTGTCAGTTGCCACTTATATATGTGTAGAAACAACAATGTAATTTGCACACAGTTCATTTGCCCTGGCCCACAGGTAAAGAAATTGGTATAGAAACAGGTATGGTGAGTATAACTAAAATAAGAGTAAAATTGCTCTGTTGATATCTACAGCTGTTGGTGTGCTGTAGCAGCCCCAATGGCCCAGGTAGAGTGTAAGTGTGGTCAGAAAGTAGAATAGTGAAAAGTAGTGTTCTGACAAATATACTTGACAGCAGTTGTCAATTGAATCTGTTCCCTTCCCCCACCTCTCAACTGATCCAATCATCATACTGAAACCAACATGGGTATGTTCCTAAACAAACCACTACTGTTGTGGCAATTGTTCCATTTGGTTTATCATTGTTTAAACTGTGTGCATACTAATATTCCCTGTTGAATAATCATTTTATTGCCTGTCTGACATTCCACTAACTGGCATGCTGTTGCAACCCTGAATGCCATTACATATATGCATGGGTTCTGTTTGCTATGGAACTGTTATAATTGCACTGTTTTGGGTAAATTGGAATATCTATGCATGATACTATTGACTAATGTTGTAATGTGTTGTGTATGACTAGCCAATATGCATTGTTAATTTCCACACCATAGCACATATGGAAAGGCAGATCCCAGCGGATATACCTCTCCCACCCCACCTGGCCGAAGCACCGGATCCCAGCATGTCTGGAACTCAACCCAGATCCCCCCCTCATCTCATGGTCTTGCACCACCCATGGGTGGAACCGCTGTAGGGGATGGGGCTCACCCCGCAAGTGGACACAGTGAGGATGTTGTCAGCCGGGTCTGTGGCATGGTGTGCAGTGTCCTCCAGACGGAACTGGATGAATGCCTGTGCCAGGTGGAGGGCAGGCTGTCACAGCTAGAAGGGCAGGCGACCCCTCCAGCCCAGCCCCCAGCACAGCCACCTTCGGGGCTGTGAAGGAGTAGTGGTGACTGCCATTGGGTGGGGACATCAGTGCCACTACTACCATCTGGGGGGCTCATGAGCCTTGGATTCCAAATCACCCTCCCTGTCAAGGTGTTTACACCCCATGTGTCATAAACTGCCCCTGTCTGCTGTCTTGTCTGTCTGGAAATGCAACCTCTTCTACCAAACCTCCCTCACCACACTTACTAATAATCCTTCCTTAACATCCCACTCTCACCTTAAAAAAAGGGCATCTGTCCCACAAAAAAATCACGTCCCATACATAGCTCTGCATTTTGCCCAGAGACATGTACCCATCACAATCTAACCCTACCAGTCATCCATATTGTATGATGCCCACACACCTCCCTGTAGGGTGTGAGGCTCCAAATTCTAAATTACCCACATTGAAAGCAGCTGTTGCTGCCAAAGAAATGCAGAGATGTGGTCCTTTCCTACACCCATCCTGCACATCCCTACTTGTTTCCCCTTTGTTTGTCCACCTCCTTGCCCCAATTTCACCACTTTCCTAGCTCCCTTTTTTTCTTTTCTTTGTTTGAAAATAACATGGGTTTATGCGGCCATAAGCAGCCGTAAGCAGGGGTAAGCTAAGCTAAGCTCACCTAAGCATCACTTAGCTCCATGCAAACCTGCTTACAGCAGCTTTAAAGTGCCTTAATCACTCTGTCTCCAACAGCCCCTCTTCTTCCCAGCAACAAAATAAGCAGTCTTTGCAAGTCTCAAACCCAGGACCCAGCACATAATAGCCAAAGTGATTTACCACTAAACCTTTTCAGATGTAACAAAATCTGATGTTTTCTCAAACATATCATCCAGCATAGTCATTCAACAGTAGGGGAAATGTATTTATATATGTAAATGTACATATATATATATATATATATATATATATATATATATATATATATATATATATTTGTCGTACAATACGATATATGTCCCAACAGTAGGTTTGCTGTAAACATACCCGTTGAGTTCTGTGTTCAGATTATTGTTACAGATATGGTTGGAGGGAGACAGAGATGTCAGTTAGCAACTATTATATCCTTGCAGTATGAGACCCTCAGACCTTTTTTCCTCTTTATGTCTTTCAGGTACCATGTCTAGAGACTGTTTGCCAGTTTTTTCACCCTAGGAAAATTAAGTCATAATAAACTACCTAGTGCAGCACTATCACACCCTGTTTGGCTGTACAGACTATGATCTGCAGGACGGGTTCGCCCTGTGGAATGAGCTCATCTACAGGGTAAACGATGTTGGCCTGCATAACCACAGTTATGAACAGGTCCGACATTGATGCACTGATCTCATCCACTATGCCTGTCAGCATGCTGCTGCAGTTAGGAGGGACTACCTAACCACAGGGGGTTCATTCCATCCGGCCCCCCTTACACATTCTGAGGAGCTCCTTGCCAGTCTCAGGGCACCTGCCCACCAGCAAAGACAAGACCCAGCAGATAGCATTGTGGAGGTGGGTGATATCCACACACTGGGATGAGGAGCATGCAGGTAAGCCCCTAGGGCAATTTAGTAGATCACTGTTGCTTATCCATCTGCATCTGTAGAGTTTAGTCATGCATATGTGAGATAAAATATATATAGTCTGTTGCTGCAGTGTAGTAATGAACAGATGTGCATAATCTGTAGTATTGTGGGTTTGTATTGTTGATATACTGAAATGCTACTCCCACCATGTACCAATGCCTCAGGTGTGGCTACTGACATCACATCTATCACACAACTATGTAGGTCCCTCTGGTATACCTCTGAGGCAGCAGCCTGTAGCTGGTAAGTATGGTGTTTTTTGTTCAGGTTTGCCAATACACCGGCCATGTTATGGCCATGGTATTTGCCATGCACACATTTAACACCCATACCCATAATGCATGCTGTACATGTTCACTTATTGTTGCTGTTAACTGCATTGCATCACAGTGGTCACCATGGTGGCATATCTGAATGGTATGTAAGAGTCCTGCAATATAACTAATGACCTGTCATTGCAGGATGTGTGCACAGAGATGAAAATAATGGTGGGGCAAATGGCCTACAGTAGGATCATGTCTGAAACATCACCCTTATACAGTGCTACAACAGTGTATCTACCACTATTACAATGACCACTCTTACAGATCTAGACAATGGCATATCACACACAAAACCACATTCCACAACCCTTACAACCTGTAATGTGGTCCTAACATGAGCAATGAATGTGTAATATGAAATCCTATGTTAGGACAGCAAATATGGGAAATACATACCTTAACAAACACAGGAAGCATATGTGTGCACACACTCCAAATAACATATTGTGAAAGCTTTTGAGGTACTGACAGCATTCACTCTTCATGAGTATGCACCTTCCAGCAAGTACAGGTCATCAATGTCACACCAAGGAATGGTCTGCTGTCCAAGATGTATGTCCATCACATTTGCCCACTCACCTTTAACAGAGGTAGCCATGGATTGCCACATCTTACAAGCCATGGAATGTATTCCATACCCAACAGGTAGCATGCAGGAGTAGGAAATGTAGCCTTACCTCACCATTGCATATACCATGGCAAACAGTGCAGATAGTCATGTGTGTTATGAAGATGTATGGAATTACATTAATGTAGAAAATAAACAGATGGCCCTCCAAGACAGATGATGGCACATGTTGCAAACTGGTTATGGAGGCTACCTAGAAACATGCCGCAACACTGAGGGAGTTGCAGGAATGTCTGTAGTGGCTGTGCAGTACCTGAGTCGAAAATCGCCTGGACTCTGCATAAGTGTGGCCTGTGGGTTAGGGTAATCAGATGAGCCAGTTGTTCCACAGGAAACATCAGCCAGGGCTCTCTGCAGGTAGCATATGCATAACATCAAATGTCCCCCAAAGGCATGTGTTGTAATGTGTAATGGAGTACCAAGATCAGATGCAAAACCTACAGACAGTATCAATTAAGATACATGTGCTGTGCAAGCAACACCTCACTCCACCTCAGTCCAACCATCCCCATTTGTACCTTGGTAATGCCAGTGTACACCTGTATGTTTGCTGTTCATTAGCAGGGACTAGGCTGGTACATATGGTGTTCTGAATTTGGGACACTGCAAAATGAAACTCGTGTTTAGCCAATAGTTGTCAAGCATCTGCAAAAAGGCAAGGAATGGGGAGGGGTGTCATCCTGAAACACAAAAGTGAACTTAAGCAGACATCCAAAGCTTGCTAAGAATAGCTGTATCTGAACACAGTCAGGGGCATGAATTGTGGCAGACATAACCCTGACTCCACAGCAATAGTAAAGGCACTGTGTGACCTCCAAGGGCTGTGTGCACATGAGTTGACCTTGCAATCTTGCACAGTTGGGGCACATTTGTAGGGCAGAGTGACCAAATACTGACAAGTGCAGATGGGCCATGCTAGTATACCCCTTCCAGGAATAGTGACTGCTGTAGTACACTTAACAGTTGGTGCAACAAACCATCATGATAACGGTGTGCACCCTTATGCACCCACAGATTGTATGCATCTCAATCAGCATAGGTTCATAGGTTCATAGGTAGATACTAGGCTATCTGTCCTAGGGCATTTATAAGCCTAGCCAGAATGTATTTGGCTTCCGCCTCCCTATTAGATTAGGCTACTGTGCCTCTGTAAAGTAGGTCACAGAAGGTACCCTTTTAAGATTAGTTTACTGTGCCTCTGTCTAGCAGGGACACAGAAGAGATCCCGGGGTGAATTTGCGATTTCCCATCCACGTGTCCAGATTTCGCTTGAAGTGGATCAGCGAGGGGCTATGTCTAACATGAATTAGGATTCTATTCCAGAGTGAGGGGAGCCTCTGGGAAATGAATCTATCCCTCCAGCATGTCCTATTTATTTTTGTGCTGAGGTTTAGATCCCTGGAGCGTGTAGCTCTAAGGGACTTGGATTTTTTGAGGTGGAGCATGTCCATTAATTCTGGGTTTGACATGGCTTTGTACATCAGGCATAGATCGCCTCTGAGTAGGCAGTAAGCAACTGAGTAGAGCTGGAGTTTCTTTAGTTGAGCTGCATAGGACATCTGTTTGTAGCCCATGATCCTCTTGGGGAGGTACTTTTGGGGTCACTCCAGTTGCTGCAGGTGTCGGGTAAAGTACATCCCAAAAGGGGCATTGTATTCAATTATGGGCCTGATGAGTGATGAGTAGAGGGGCACAATGACCTCTCTTGATCTAGATGCGAATCCTTTCATGATAAGGTGAGCTATATAGAAGGTCTTTCTAACCACTTTGGCAACGTGATTATCAAAGGAGAGATTACTGTCTACGTTGGTCCCCAAATCTCTAATTACTTCTTCCGTACTTAATGGAATACCACCTTTGCGATAATTTGTAGGCACCTTGTTTTTCCCAAAGGGGATGACTATACACTTTTTAGCATTTAGGTTGAGGCCGTGGCTCTGGCACTAAGTATCTGTCTCTGTGAGACCCTTTTGGAGGATGCTTGTGTCAGCTGGAGATTCAATTATGGCCCCCAGTTTGCAGTCATCTGCGAACTTTGTCAGCCATAATCCCCCTGTGTTAGCCTGAACCTCAGAGAAGTATATACCGAACAAGAGAGGTCCCAGAACTGGGCCCTGTGGGACACCACTTGTAAATGGTTTGGATTCGGACATGGCACCTGCAATTCTGACCATGTGGGTTCTATTTCTGAGCCAGTTTGCAACCCATCTTGTGATATAGGGGTTGATATTTAAGCTGGTAAGCTTATTTATGATGCCAGAGTGAGGTAGTGTGTCAAAGGCTTTTGCGAGGTCCAGGTCGGCTGGGTGGTCTACCTTGCCCTCATTTATGGCTTTTGTAACTGTTTCAAAGAAATCAAATAGGTTTAAGAGGCAAGATCTGCCCTTAACAAAGCCGAATTGGGTAGGGTCCAGTGTCTGGAGGCTCCCAATCCTTTGTTTATGAGTTCCATGATAATATGCTCCATAGCTTTACAGACCAGACTAGTCAGGCTTATGGGGCAATAGTTCCCAGGGTCTGTTGTGGCACCACCTTTGTGGAGTGGGACCACTGTAGCTGTACGCCATTCTTTGGGTACATATCCTGTAGTAAGGCTAATTTTGAACAGTGACTTAATGTGAGGGTTCAGTTCTTCTTGGAGCTCATGTAAAACACAGCCTGGGACATTGTCCAGTCCTATAGATGCTGTGTTTTTTGCTTTGAAGAGGGCAGCTTTCATCTGTGCATCTGTCATGTCAGGGAGGTTACATTCAGTTGGGATAGGCATTTGCTCCTTTGGGGGGGAAGGGGGGGAGAAGTTTGTGCTGAATCTGTCTGCCAGGATGTTGGCTTATGTCTGTAGCTTCGGTATATTTTGTACCGTTATGCAACAATTCAGAGCATATCTGGGAATTTCCACCCATGTTCCTGACATAATTAAAAAAGGCCTTGTGATTATCTTTAGTGTCTTGGGCAATTTTTCTTTTGAAACTGGCCTTTGATGATTTCATGAGGGATCAAAGTTTCTTGCTAATACTGATCAGAGATGCCTTCCCTTTTTGGGATTTTCCTCTGTCATGTAGTAGCTTCCTTCTTCTGTTGTATAGCTTATTTATGGCCGGGGTCCACCAGACTGGTATCCTGTTTTTGGGGGAGTGAGTCTTGGTTTTATTTGGGATAGCATGATCCATGCATTCCTGCAGGTGCTCATAAAATGCATTTGTAAAGGATTATGTGGATTGGGCTGTATTATCCTCTGGCCCGGGGGCTTTGAAGGATTCCACCTGAGAAGTGCAAAGTTGGCTTTTGAGAAATTCTTTACAGTGATTTCCTTGGCTGGGGGTGGGAACGGGATATGGATGTCCAGGGAAATTTGTTTATTGTCTGATCTTACCAATGAGGGGTTCACCTCTGGTGTGTAACATAAAGTCCCCATGTTGGTATTGACCAGGTCCAATATGTTGTTCCCTCTTGTGGGAGTGGTGACCAGTTGTTCCATTGTGTTAGAGTTTATAAATTCAAGGAACCATTGGGCGAGGGTGTTTGGACTTGAGTAGTTTTCCCAGTCAATGTTTGGGTAGTTGAAGTCACCCAATAACATAGTGTTTGGAGAGACCTTCATATTCTCCAGTGTTCTCAGGAATGCCAAGTGGGGTTTCTGTAATAGGGAGGGTGTTCTGTAGCAGGCTACAAACTGAAAGGCAGTTTTGACCACTGTTAGTTGCACATGGATGGTTTCCGATGCTTCGTGCAGTGCCACTAACCTGGAGGTGTAGGTATCTTTGATGAATACAGATACTCCCCCACCTTTTGTGCTTCGGTCCGAGTTTTGGGGCCGAAACGCATGGTATGAGTTATAACCTGGTAGTGCTGGGGTGCTCTCAGGAGCCTTGTACCAGGTTTCTGTTACTGCACAGACATCGATTTTCTCCATACTGAGGAAAGCCTCGAGTGCGTGCATCTTAAGGTTTAGACTTCTGGCATTGAGTAGCATTACCTTTAGTTTTTTTATCCTTGGGTTGTCTATGGAGGTGGGTTTGTCCTTTGAGCCTTGCCTAAAAAAGGCACTATGGGGGTGGTAAGAGCCTTGGCCAGTATACGAAAGCCTAAGGGTGACAGGTGCAAGCCGTCCCTAGTGAAGCAATGTGGCTTGTTGAGCATGCCATCCCAGGCTGACAGACACTGGATCCCCTTTGAATGACACCAATACTTTAGCCAATTGCTGAAACTAATCATTTTGTCTTTATACTGTGTCATCATTCTTGGTGAGGGCAAGATGCTACTCAAGGTTAGGGTCATACCAGCCTGGGCTACATGGTCAGAGAGCTCCTCTATGTCCCTTTTCATGTAGTCCAGTGAGGTATGTCTCAGGTCATTCACACCAGCATGGACAATGATGGAGTCATACCTGTACTTGCTTTGGAGTGACCTGAGTGCTTGCATTATGTGGCAGATCCTGGCACCCGACAGGCAGCTTACAGTGACCTTCTCCTTGTTCAGTCTGGTGAGTGGGACGTCAGTGTGCCGGACAACAGAGTCCCCTATAACAAGTGTACTTGATGTGTTGTTTGGCTTTAAGCGCTGTGACTGTGAGGTACACTGATTTTGTGAGATATGTGATTCGTGGGTATTGTTGAGGGGTGGCTGTTGCTGGGATATCTGCTTAGGAGGTCTTTGCTGTTTAGGCAGATTTTTATTTAGAGCCTCCGAGTATGTTTTTGGGTGTTTATGTGTTGGGTATACAGATGCAATAGGTCTGTGTGAGACTGGATTTGTGGTGTGGGTGGTTACCTTTTCCTCCTGACTGACTGTGCCAGTCTTGGGTTGAGAGAGCTCTTCCTCCAGTTTAGCTGTGTAACTTCATCTCTCACATGTATTAGAGTTTGTTGGAAGGAGGAGAGGGTTGTCTGTTTACGTAAGGCAATTGTAACATTGCCTCAAAATTCCCAGATTCACCAGCTGGACTGGGGAGTAACCTTGAAACTGACCCTTGGACATACCAGATTAGTATAGGGAACTGTTTTTTTACTGATCAGATTAGGGAAGGGAACTGATTTTTCACTTGATCAGGAAGGACCAATCGGGAGTCTAATACTTATGAGAAGTCAAGGAGGGTGTAGTGCTTTAGTTAGTTAGTGTTTCCTTATAAGAGCTGAGCAAGTGCACGGCTTTAGAAAGAGAATAGAGTGATTACTTTGAGAGTTTGAACAGTTCCACAGGAAAAAGTGAAGAGCAGACTTTGTGGAGCCTGGAATAGTTTAAACCTGTTTAGGTGGTGCTGCCCGACGCTGCTCAGTGCGCAAAACCACACAAAAAGAGAGTTGTAGGGTTTCAAGAGAGAGCATCTGCACAATAACACATTTGTTTGATACTGCATTTGATTGCACAGGTCATATGTCACATATCAGGTTTGTGTAATGTTAACATATGCAGTATTGTGGCCCCATGGTATATCAGGTAAGAGGGTGCCATGTCAATAAATGTATGTACACTCCTTATAGCCACAGTAAGGTTTGAAGGTTGTCAGTGTAATTGTATTTTATTGGTGATACATTCACCACTGATGATGAGATCTGCAAATCAGACATCAGGCATACACTATTGACATTTGTCCACATATCATCCGAGGTATGTGTCAGAAAAACACATAGGGGTTGTGAGCAGCAGAGCAAACATAACTGACACACATATACACATTCAGCAATGGCGGGTACACCTGTGAGGTATGGTGCACAGTACATGCCAGGGTGCTGAACAGGTGCACAACAATACTGTGTGCAGGGGTGCAGTGTGTTCCAGGGGAAGGGGCATCACCTACTAATGTAACCCATGCACACAGAGATGTATAATGTTGGAAACAGGGATTGACTAAAGCTGCAGTGCATGCTGTTGAGTGCCATTTGTCATGCATGCTGACAGATGGGTAATGAGAGGTCTATGTGTAATATCTTTGTGCAACCTCACCTGTAAGTGTGTGTGTGTGTGTGTGTGTGTGTGTGTGTGTGTGTGTGTGTGTGTGTGTGTGTGTGTGTGTGTGTGTGTGTACAGTTAAGCAATGATGTACAGGTCTTAAAGTGCATTTCTTGTATTTCCCTCAGAGGTGGCGAGGTGGATCAGGGTCCCTCCTGCAGGAAAACTGATGTTAGTGTCCATACAGACTCTGATAATGATGATAGGTGTGTTGAGGCACAGGTAGGGTTGTCAGGGACTGAAGCTGTGCCATTGTTTGACATCCCACTGTTATCCACCCCATCCCCACACACAGTCACATTGCCTATACATACCCCATCACCAGTGGCCATAGATGAGGGACAGTTGGCAGATGGTGGCATGGGACAGGACTATGGCACGTGTGTATGGAAACAGCAGCCATAGCCAAATGCCCAGCAAGGTACCACACAGGCAGATGTACAGGGGTGCTCATAGGAGGGCTGCTGGTCATCATGCCCCTGGCAAAAGTGCCACAGCTGGTGTCACCAGACACATGTTTCAGGCTGTCATGGAGGTGCAGGCACGTATGGAACAGTATACCAGACAGGGTCTGAAGCTGCAGAGGGCTACTCATTCTGCTGTTATTGACAACATCCATGATCTTGCAGGTGCCCGCCATTATTTTGCAGAGGTCCTGGATAGACGGTTAGGTGAGATGGTGGGAATCCTTGGCCGTGGAATGTCTGTGCTTGAGCAAATGGTGGGAGTAGTGTGACAGCCACATGGACATAGGCCAACAACACCAACAGGTAGAGGTTGACGTGGACGTGCAAGTAGTCTGAGCCACTCCCATAGTGGCAGTACCAGCCCCAGCACTGCAGGGGGAGCATTGACCACACCACAACATAGCAGGCCATGTGCACATGGCCCTAGTCAGTCCCAAGAGGGACCCGGATCCAGCAGACAAATGTCATCATCAGGGGAGAGTACCATATCTTGGCTTGTACCTTGTAGTGCCTGTGGAACCCCTGGCAGGCACAGTTCTTGCATAAGTGGCCAGAGAGGGTGAACTACACACGCTGCCAGGTACGGTCTGCAGCTGTCCAACAAACCCCTGTATAGGGCAGCCACATGGCAGAACTGTGTGCATGCATACACACACACACACACACACACACACACACACACACACACACACACACACACACACACACACACACACACATCACCAACACAGCTAGGGCAATCCCATACCTACACACACCACATCTGCACAGCCCAATTAATAATGAAACCTCCTAATACACACTCATGATGTTAAACAAATGGCTCAGCCTAGGTCTCTGGCAAACCCACAACACACCCTGTGCATATGATGATACCTGTGCCACATCCCTGTCATTCATAACATCAATGCAGGGACAGGCTAGTATGATTCTGATGCACAAGGTGACTGTACTATGGTGTACCAATGTAATGCACTAAAGTTTAATGCTTACATGTCAGGATGTGTCGCTGTCCAGCCATGATGCATTATAGCTGTTATTAACAGTGAGTGATTGTGGCCTCCATAATGTATTTGGTTTGTGGTGTAGGTGTCTATGTGTCAGCAGGATGTTGGTGTGCTGTTGTTTCCTACAAGGGGTATGCCACTGTAGTGACACCTTGACTGTGCCATATTCTGGGTACAGCTGAGCACAAGTCACAGGTCTGTATAACAGTTACTGCATGTGCCACATGCCTGATAGGTCTGAGGGGTGTATACAGGTGAGTGCATGGTGGCTGATGTCAGCAGCTCTTCTACAGTGGACAAATGTAAGTGTACTGGGTGGTACACACCACATGTTTGTGTATAACACACACACACACACACACACACACACACACACACACACACACACACACACACACACACACACACACACACACACACACACACACACACACACACACACAGAAGCTTTGGTACTGATGCAATACACAGAGAATACTGTACACACGGATGTATGTACTTTGGCAAGGAACCCATTTTAGCCTATGTAATTCTACCAAAACAAAATAGGCACAAAATCACATTGGGAAATAATCAGTCTGCTAGTTTAATGTCATTGATGATGGTATTGGCAGGGTATATGTCCCCTTCCCCAATGTAGTGAAATCCTTAACTTGGTAAACATATGTGTGCTGGTGTGGGTGGCACAGCCCTACCTTTTGGAGGGTGTGGGGTGGTGTAGAACCGCAAATAGTGTGATTGACAACTACTTAACCTGTTAACAGAAACTGTACAGTATTACAGCCAACTAAGTGGGGAGATACACTCAAAAATAACCACAGTGATGGTGGCTGTGTCCACAAGATCCACACCCAGCTATATATACCAACCCCAGTATCGCTGTACATATATACAGTGGGGAAGAGGACATTTACATATCTACTACTAGTTTTGATGGCATGAATTTCCACAAGACGACACCTGTGAAATGTTAGCATTTGCCAGTCAGTTCTTGGACAGGCGACCTCTTGGGACATGTATTTTCTGCAAACTGAAGTAGATCCCTTCACATACACATACACTCTTACTTGGCAACACTGGGACTAAAACCCCTACCTAGGTACTTATTGCTACTAATGTGTGGGGCCTTAATTGCACACACCACACAGCTTTTAGGATGAGGTGTGTCCCGGGTTACATGTTAAGTGAAGAACATCACCATGCCTTGTACAATATGGTAATGGGGGATGTACTAGTTGTTTATGAACAATACATAGTATGACATACTGTCATATACACATTGACAAACACATAGCAGTCAAACACACATCTGAGAGACCTGGATTTAATAGTGCTAACTATCTTGTCAGTGTGTCCATTCTGTTACAGATAGGTTGCACACAGCACATGCATCATTGGGCTGGATAGTGTAATCAGTTACCTGTATGGCTGATGGTGACAGTGGTCCCCATAATGTGGAGGTTGGGACATGTACTGTGGATACCATGGTGTAAAGACTGTATACCCAGCACCTACACCCCACATTGGATATTGTATGTACTGAAACCCATGATAATACTGTGACATATCTACCATCACACATTGACCAGAACTGCAATACAACCTCTTGTCTATTTCAAGAGTGCTACTACAGGGATATGCATCTATTGCACATGCCACAAGGATAGTAGGGTGATGCTTTGTCATGGCTCTCCTACAGTCAGCAACATCACTATCCCTTATACTGTGTGTCAAGGTGTATTGTATTAGGAGAATGTGGCCTCAGAATGCTGTATCCTTACAAATATACACACTTGCACACATACATACACTTGCCAGGACTCAGAGGGTAACCTATGCCTATCTACCCATTCGTACGACAGTGTTGTGCTGGTACTGCAAGCTCCAGTTATCCCATAGGGTGAAGAGTGTAACAAGGTACACGTAATGTCCATTACAGCAGCAATTATATCTAACTATGGCAAAGGGGGGTGCAGTGCATATGAAGGGCCTCAGGGTATTATCAACCACAGATTTACAAACACAGAGACACTGTTATTCTCAATAATGCACACTGACACATTTGTCAGTACTGAGGTCCATAGGTGCAGGTGTTCATAAGTGTGTACATGAATATTGTCCATGGAGAGATGGGAAGAGTAGGGGATGTGGGTACAGTGGTATCATGCCACCTGCCATTTGCCAGCAGGCCATCTATTAACTGATGCCACAGGAGTGATCGTCAAGGTGAGAGTTAAATGCAATATCTATTCATCTGGTTGCCTCTTGCAGAGGACAAGTGAGGTGTTCCAACTGACATGTATGCAACATATATACATAACATGGTCAGTGTCTGTCCTGGACACCTGTAGCCAAGCATGTTCTGTTGACTGTGGTAGAGTAGTTGAGGTATCCATGGCATGTGGTGCATACAGGGTGGGGATTCCTAGCTGTGGCATTCATAACACAGCTGGGCAGACATGACAGTCTCACTCAAGCATAGATTGCCTGTAAGCAGCCAAGATGGATACCTGACATCTGCACCATCTGTACAGAGGGCAGACAGACATCAGCTAGCCAACTGGTTATGCATTAGGATGAATGTGTTGACAGATAGACATCTGACATTGATAAGTATGCCATTACTACATGACAACAGCCCTCAATGACATGTCCTATATACACAGTAGTCTACAGTTAATATCCACATGTGAGATCAATATCCAGTAGGAAATATTTAATGATGCACAGCTCACACACAAAGAACATGACAGTGAGAATTCAGAGTCCATCTTTGCATGCAGTGGTGTTTTGTTCCAGTACTACAATCTGATATCTACTCTTACTTGGGAAAGCACTGTCAACAGTAGTAACGTGATGATACACTACATGCCAGTGTGACTGCATATAACCTGGGAATCTACCCATGTATATAACACATTCAAATGGAAAAGAATGTTGTACAAGCCATATATACTCAGGTGTCCCAGACAGTAGACTCTTACCCCTTGCTACTGTAATGACAGCACATAGACGCATGTTATATACATGGAATTAAATACACTTATTAAAGATTACCCTGCTATTTTATCAGACTGGAATGTGATCACTAGTTACCAGAGTTTAGCCATGCTTAGCAGGTTTCAGCATTACTGCAATATAAATGCTAAGCATATTTGTGCATTGGTAAGCGAAGCTGAAATAGTGTAAGTGCCTATATGTTTAACCGTACGTTAGCAGTGCTTACTGTCGTGTAAACCCACGCAAACCTGCTTAAAGCTGCTCATAACTGTGTTAACCACTCTGTATCCAGCATCCCTTGTTCTGCCCAGCAATAAAATAAACAATCCTTGCAGGTCTTGAACCCAGAACCCTGTACACTATAGTCACAGCAGTTAACCACTAAGCCATCACAGCTGTAAAGATGGTTGTTGTTTTTTCCAAAATATCTGTCAGGACACAAACGGAATAGATGAACAACTGATTTGACTTCTACAATTGTGTAGTATTTGTTAGTGATATTAGTGTTGAATCAAGTTTGTTGTTATATTTAAATACATACATATCAGATAAATATGGTGTGATACATCTGGGAAGGTATATGCAACAGTCATGTTTACACATAACAAGGATTGGTTTTTTATATATATATATATATATATATATATATATATATATATATATATACATATCCATAAAACACAAATGTAGACTTCGCACTTACAGTCCAGCTTTGCAGCAAATTCTAACAGCAAAAACTGACGATCAAGGACCACCAGGCTGATAAAAAAAAAATTGTTTTATAAAATGCAGTAGGTTATCGCTTTCAAGTTTAAAAAACCCTTCTTCAGACAACATACAAAAGTTATGAACACCTTTTAAAATACATAACAGCCAATCAAAGATGCAGTAAAAGGCCCTTCTCTTTTTTAAAAAAGGCTTGATAGGAATGACACCATTCAGGCCAGGTGGTCTATCAGCAGCCAGATTGATTATCCTTCTAGTTTCATAACATTCTGTTATATTTGTCAAATCACCCCCCTCCTAGTTGGATGAATAACCTGCAAAACCATAAAAGAAAATACATGCCCAGGGTACTGCTTTACATGCTGATACAGGACATTGTGTGTATTGGCTGTATGTATAGCTGACATATGTTGTAACACCCTGTCTTTCAATCTACAATTTGTTTTACTGACATAAAATGAACGACATTGCATACAGTCAGTCAAGTATATACTACTGCTGGTCAAACAGTCAGCATATTGTTTGAATGAATAGCTCTTTCCAGACAGTGGATAAATAAATGTGTTGTTATGTCTAATATATTGACAAGCTTTGCAATGTCTGCAGGGGAATGTCCCTTGTCGCCACATAACAGGTTTCCCAACTCCCTGTTGGTCTGTACAGAGCAAATCCTTTAAATTCTTACTACATTTGAAACAAAATGTGGTTTCCTGAGTTATTAATGCCTTCACTATATCATCAGTTAACAAGATTTTCCAGTTTTGGTGAATGATGTCACATATGCCCCTAACATTGTTTCTATAATTCAAAATAACTCAAATGGGCTACCTGCTTATATCAGTCTCCCTGTCATGCAACTGTACATTTCCAGAAAACCAGGGTTTTGCTTTGTTCAACCTCTCTACTTTCATTAAATGCCCGCTGTATTATGTTCTGATTATATCTCCTTGCTTTTAAGTTCACCATCAGTTCTGCAGGGCAATGGGAGGTGCAGTGAGTGTGAATGGCTTCAAAATCATTAATCTCCACACACACACATACACACACACACACACACACACACACACACACATTTGCCAGTACTGACATGCATGGGTTCATTGATTTACAGGTATGTAGTAGTTGACTGTGCCAGTAGGATGTACAAGACTAGGCAAAGGGAATACCTTGTTATCAGGCCACATGACAATGGTCTCCAGTGTGGCTCAGGGGTGTAGTCACTGGATTGGCCTACACAGATGGGTACTGTATTCACAATCCACTCATCTGGGTTACTATTGTGGGTGGCCAGTGCTGTGCAGTGCTTGCCATGTATGTGATCTATATTCCATAACATGGACAGCATCTGGGTTGTGCACATTTCCCACATGCATATTCTGTGATGTGTGGAAGTGTACTTGGGGTCTCTGATTATATTGTGTGGACAGATTGTTATCATCTGATGTGGCATTCCTGACCTCATGTAGTGAGAGCTAGCTATGGAACTGACATTGTGCCTGCACTTACATTGACAGCACGATACACTTTTTCAGTGGAGTCAGTGGCATCTTTCCATAACGGGCATGTGTATAAGGCATGGTATTCCCTTTGTGAGTAAAAATTTTGCAGACTCTACAGTTGTTGCAGGCATCCAGTGGGGAACATAGCAAAAGACCACTATAATCAATTATTTGCCTATTGTAGGGATGGAACAGAGTGCCTTATCCTTTTACTTGCTGGATAACACACACTCGGTCAGGAGATGTTACACATCATAGTACATTCTGATGTCAGTGGCAGTGTTGTGGTTAGCAGGCATGTAGTCCATTGCAATCACACCATAGTTACTATCTGTGGGCAATATAGAGGGAACTACCGATATAGTGGTTGTTGCCTAGCCAAGTATGTTTGTGTATGAGAAATGGGTGGAGAGTGTTCTGTGAGTAATACAAGGGTTGACTATATTGTTCACTAATCCATAATGTCACATGTAGGGCTATGGATTGTCTGCACCAGCCTCTCTGCTGTTTGACATCTGTTGTCCTTGTATGGTGGACATTGTGACATATAGTAGGTCCTCAATATAATAATTTAGTAAAACACACCACACAATGCATCCTGTCATTGCACAATCACAGCAACCTCCACACAGGATACTGATGACAAATCCACACTTGCCAGTACTGAGATTCAAACCCTACCTATGTACTGCTATTGCAGTGTACCGCATTTATCGCTCGTGCCACTGGGCTTATTGGATGGATGTTGTCGCAAGGTACTTATAAGGTGAGAAACATCACCAGCCATTGTAAATGGGTGATGTAGTGGGTGAGAGATCCCAAAACTAATTTTACCCTAATCACACATTTATATTTGCCAGGGATGAGGTTCAAACCTCTATCTAACAACCTTTATGGACCATATGCACCACTAACCTGACATGGTACAGAGTTCGCAACAGATACTTGTACGGTAGATGATATCTGCAGGACTGCTAAAGTCAGGCTCTGAGATTTGTACTGGCTGCAAATAGGGGCAAAATCTTTGAAGTACACACACAAACACAGATAAGGTTAACACCCATAGCTGTGCAGCTGCTGCTACTACATTGTTCCACATTTATGGCACACACCATGGACCTTATAGAGTTAGCCCTTCTGCAAAGGTATATTTCAAGGTAGATGACATCAGCATGCTTGCTAAAGTAGGGCAATGGGAGGTGTAGTGACTGTGAATGGCCTCAAAAGCATTACTCCCTACACACACACACACACACACACACACACACACACACACACACACACACACACACACACACACAATATTCCACAGTTGCCATATCTGGGATTAGAACTCCTATCAAACTAATATATCACACTATAGCATTACACCGTTATTGCATGCACCACAGATCTTACAGGGCTGAATCTTGTCCAAGGAGGTATTTTAAGGTGACTGACATCAGCCGGCTTGCTAAAGTAGGGCAATGGGAGGTGTAGTGACTGTGAATGGCCTCAAAAACATTGATCCCTACACACACAAAGTTTCACAGTTTCCATGTCTTGGATTAGAACTCCTACCTAACTAGTATGTTATACTATAGCACTACGCAGTTATCGCATGTGCCACAGAGCTTATAGGGTTACTTTTATCGAAAGGTGTATTTCAAGGTGAATGACATCAGCAGGCTTACTCATGTAGGGCAGTAGGAGGTGTAGTGTTTCTGAATGGCCTCAAAATCATCGATCCCTACACGCACACAAAGAGTTTCATAGTTGCCGTGTCTGGGATTAGAACTTCTAACTAATTAGTACATCAAACTGGTGAAAAACAGCTAATGAACCACAAAAGAAAAATCGGAGAGCAGCAGAGCGTAGTACACCCAGGAAAACGCTCAGTCAATTAGTACATCACACTACAGCACTATTCGGTTATTGCACGCATCACAGAGCTTATAGGGTAAGTCCTTAGCCAAAGGTGTATTTCAAGGTGAATGACATCAGCAGCCTTTCTAAAGTAGGGCAATGGGAGGTGTAATGTCTATGAATGGCCTCAAAATCATTGATCCCTACACACAGAAACATACACACAGAGTTTTACAATTGCCATGTCTGGGATTAAAACTCCTACATAACTAGTACATCACACTATAGCATTATGTAGTTATTACACACACCACAGAGCTTACAGGGCTGAATACTGTCCAAGGAGGTATTTCAAGATGACTGACATCAGCAAGGTTGCTAAAGTAGGGCAATGGGAGGTGTAGTGATTGTGAATGGCCTCAAAATCATTGATCTCTGCACACACACACACACACACACACACACACACACACACACACACACACACACACACACACACACACACACACACACACACAGAGTTTCACATTTGCCATGTACGGGATTAAAACCCCTATCTAACTAGTACATCACACTATAGCATTACACAGTTATTGCATGTGCAACAGAGCTTACAGGGGTGAATGTTGCTCAAGGAGATATTTCCAGGTGATGGACATCAGCAGGCTTGCTAAAGTAGGGCAATGGAAGGTGTAGTGACTGTGAATGGCCTCAAAGGCATTGATCCCTGCACACGCAAACACAGTTTCACAGTTGCTATGCCTGGGATTAGAACTCCTACCTAACTAGTACATCACACTATAGCATTCCACAGTTATTGCATGTACCACAGAGTTTAAAGGGGAAGTACTTGTCCAAAGGGGTATTTCAAGGTGACTGACATCAACAGACTAGCTAAACTAGGGCAATGGGGAGTGCAGTGTGTGTGAATGGGCCATAAACCATTCCTCTGGAAACACACACACAACACTCAGTCACACACAACTTTACATTTGACAGGACTGTTTATACAACTGCTAGATGAATAATGACTTGTACTGTCATGTTACACAGTTATCACAAGCACCACAGACACTATGGTGATGAGGGCTACCAGAAGCAAATGTCTACAATGATAGACATTGGCACATCATGTGATATTGGCCAACTGGATTTGCAGTGGGTGGGACAGGCCTCATGATGGGAAGCTCTTTGTCACTGTCTGTCTCTCTCTTCCCCACATCTCTGTTTGTGTATGCTTGACCTATTATAGTGTGTTGTCCTTGGATATATGTGTGCATTCCTATCTGATGTGTGTTCAAAGCATGACTGGTGTGCAATGTGGTGTGTGTGCACAGACATCTGCGACTGACAGATATGTATAGTCCACTGTTGTTGCCAGACTTGGGCTTCATTTCCTGTGGGAGCATGCTCAGTATGACCCTTCTGTATTTTGTTGTCAGACATGGGCTTTAGTATAACCTTCTGTATTGAATGTGTGAATCCATTCCAGGTAGGTTGTACTCCAGGCAGGCATTTGTGTTCTACACCTACAGCTGGCAACCTGTTTCTGGAGGATATGTGTAGATAAGTTGACAATATGTAGTCACAATGAGCAAAGGATAGTGGGATACTGTAAATGGGTCTGTGCTGCTTCTGCTACATGGTTTTGGTGTTAGCAGAGATATTCAGACGTATGTACTGTTTTACACTGTGATGTATTATGTCATCAACTACTGACAGATATACTTATATGCTCACAGTACTTTCCTGGGGAATACAAGATGAATGAAGCTGTGTCTAGTATTGTGGTCTGCAGCCTACATATTTTTGCACAATCATGCCATTCTGGACAGGGAGCTGCAGACACTTGCTGATGGGTCTGTGTAAATGGTCCATCACCTTGGTACTGTGGTGGCTAAAGATCCCATGCTTGTACATCTATCGACATGACAGAATGGCCATATCCTGCTGTGGCCATACCTCTCAGCTGTACAGATTCACACACGTTACCCAGAGGCAGGGCTCATATATCTGGTCATTTCCTCTTCACATTGTGATTTATGAGCAGGTTTCTAGCCACCCATTCCTGGGTTTGCAGGCAGGGATAGTATGGGCACACATCAGAGTTTCAAACTTCACACACTCCATGGCGTCCATGCTTCTACTCCCCCCCCCATTATTCAATCCTCTTCCTAACATTATGCAAGTGATATCTGATAAGTATCCCTATAGTTA
Source organism: Protopterus annectens (assembly GCF_019279795.1). Taxonomy (NCBI): domain Eukaryota; kingdom Metazoa; phylum Chordata; order Ceratodontiformes; family Protopteridae; genus Protopterus; species Protopterus annectens. The sequence continues at coordinate 278,824,009 of NC_056727.1, forward strand.
TCACTTCATCCCAGCAGTATTTAGGGGTTGGTCCACAGTTCATGCAGTAGGACATGGTTGACATGCTACTGGGATTTATTGACATGGCCTTGCATTTGTGTTCTGTGGACTGTGTTATGTCGTTATTTGGGACTCCATGAGATAACATACATTGGCAGTATGAGTGAGACACAGGCCTTTGACATAGGACTGTAGGGCATTTGGTAGTGATGCAGGCCATCTGTAGCATGCATTCTGTCACTCCTACAGTCTCAGGCTGCAAGCCACTGGATTCCCCTGGGGTGAAAGCGTAGGTGTGCAAGGTGTTAATGGCAATAGTTTCTGTCCTTATTAATCCATTGACGTGGATGCTTCATACTTCATACTTCATAACTTCATACTTCATACTTCATAACTGTGCCTTTCATGGTCTGCTAGTGTTTGGCCAGACAACATCAGTATTCCATACTACACAGACAACTCATGTGCTCTTAACCCTGTATGTACAATTCCAAAGGTGTGTCCATTTGACAGTAACATTTTATACACTCTCTGTCTATAGTACTTCCACCTGTGTACTGTGTGTATGTCTTAGCCCACATTCATGCTATGTCCATCTTTCAGATGGTGACAGATATTACATCTGAACAATTAGTATGGATTACTGCTGTATTGTGTTTGGCCCTGCAGTTGTTAGACCTTGGCCCTGTCATCAACAGTACTGGCCATAGGCCACAAGGACACAACCCTCCATGCCAACATGCTGCCCACTTTTACAAAATATACAACAGACAACAACATGACACACAGAGTCCTGCATATTGTACACGTGCAAAAATCTACCCTGCTTATTTGGCCAGCTCAGGTAATCTGTGCTCTACTGTTATTATACTCACATGTACATGTTGCTACATTTCTACATAGGATTTTGGGTGGGAGCACACCCGACAACTGTAAACATTTGCTATGACTGTACTGGTATTTCAGGTACTCTTTTGGCTTTCATTTCATTCTGTATTCTGACCTATCTTGCAGACTAGAGGCATATCAGTGTAGTACAGATCTTGGGTTTTATTGACCTACATTTCAGTTTCAGACTTCTTATCCTTCAGAACTAACATCCAACTGCCTGACATGTTGTAGTCTCTCTATGTAGGTCTGGAGGGGGCTGTTCTCCATTGCCATCAATAGGAGGACACAGCACAGCCTTTTTTGTGGTCATCTACACCTGTCCTGCTGGCTGAGACTGTTGTTGGGTATGTGAGACTCACTGACATGCATGTATGTGTCCTATGGACACACATTTGGCCCACCAGATGTCCTGCAGTGGGAATTGTGACCTTGTCTAGTACTGCCTACTATTTGTTATGGATTTCATGCTGTCCATATAGGTGTCTACTATCTGCTGCCATTCCATTCAGCCCCCCAATTCCCTTGCATGCTCACACTGGCCAGCACTGCTCAACAATTTTCTGTAGGAGGTCCCTGTCCACCTATAGCACTTCACTATCTCCAGCTCATACAGCCCTTGGTAGGTTACCCTGGGTCTGTACACTCTTCTCCTTCTTATCACTGTGGGTTGGCTGTCAGCATTCTCATCCTCACCTCCCTCAGGCTCTTCCACATATTGATTTATGAGAGCGAAAGCAGCCCCTATCATTTTGTTGCTTTTGTTAGGTAAAATTTCCCCATTTGTGTACAACGGTGGTGTAGAGTTTGTGGGGAAAACCCAGAGGGAAAGGTGTTTGCATAGTTTATAGTGCACAGATGTGAATGGAGCTGCTATTTTCTGGTTTATTTATTTATTTTTCTTGTTTAAAACCCAGTGTGCAGCGAGTTTTGTAAAATATATACCCAATTTCTTTATTATATCACCTTTACTGCCTTTACTTTTCTCTTTATTTAAAGCCATCCTTATCACCTCTAGAGATTCATTAGTGCAAATTATTACTTTGTTTATCCAAACTTTGTTTTTCACAATTATTATAATGTCATCTGCATATGATAAGAGAACTAACCCTTCAGGTGTTATATAACTCACTTTCTTCATTTTTTAATTTATTTCACATACTATCATATTCAAAACTATTGCAAAGAATATGCAACTCATTGGACATCCCTGTCATACACCACTCTTCAGATGTACCTCTTGGCTTAACCAAACATTTACAAGTATTTTTCCTTTATTATTACTATACACTGACATACATAGTTTTCTAACTTTCTCAATTATATTATATTCTTTCAATATTACTCATAAGATTTCATGTCTAATTGTATAAAATGACTTTCTAATGTTTCCTATCATGAATTTGCTTCTTCTTTTCTATTCATAATATCATCCACAATTTCTCTGTCATTAATAATTCTTGACAACCATTTCCCTTTATAATATGTATGCTATCTTCTTTAATATTTTCCATTTTAGATTCAAATCTCTTTTGTATTATTCTTATAAAGATTGTATAATCTTTCTTATTCAAAACTATTGGTCTCCAGTTGTATTAATTGTCTTCTATCTTCCTTCTTCCATATGAATTGAGTATTCCACTACACAATTCTTTATACATGAAACCTTAATTTAACCATTCATTAAAAATATTTAAAAATATATATATATTTTTTCCAATCCCTTAAATTTTTATATATTTCATACTCTATTCCTACTGGTCCTGCAGCCAAATCTATGCTTACTTATCTCTATACTTTATCTAACTCGTGTAAAGAAATCTCCTTTCCAACTCTTTATTCTCTTTTCTGTTAACTTTTTACTTTCCATTTTTTCACTATTTTCTTTTTTATTTAAACGTGTTTTTGTACATTTTGTACTACACTATTATAATATTTTCCTACGTTCTTTCTACTTCTCCTTTTATGTGTTTTATGTCTCACATTACACTACCATATTCCTTTACTAATCTGCTTAAGTAACTTTATATTTCTTCTCTTTTCCTTTGCAAGAATATTTTTATTTCTTTCATATAATTTTTTTTTCTTTGTCAAAGTACTTTGTATCATTATGTTCTAAATCATCTAATGTCTTGTTATATGTTCTATCGGGTCTACTTCAGTAGATGAAAGATCACTTACCCAACTTTCAATTAGCTGAGATGTAAAGGCCAATAACCACAGAACACCAACATCCACCCTATTGAACTTTGCCTCTTACCCCTGCAGTAGTGCAATCTTATAGTTGGTGTATTTAGTTGGGGAGGTGTGGAGGGCAAAGCCCCCCACATGGGTGGGTTTACTTTCCTTTGGTTTTACTAATTTTTCAGGATGGCCAAGCAGTTACTTACCAGGAGTGGAAAGTCTGTGTTCTGGGATATCAGTGTTCTGTGGTTATCAACTTTTCATCTTGGCTAACTGAAAGTCAGGTAAGTGAACTTTCAGTCTACTAAAGTAGATCCATTCTTTCATAATTTCTTTCTCTAGCTTTTCACATCATATTGCTACTGTAAAAAACATTTTTTTATATTTTTCCTTAAATATCATCCACCATTCAGACGAATTTCTATAAAATGTTTTCATAGTAATATGATTTTTCCCTAACTGTATTATTAATCTCGTTCCTTCTTCATTCTATGCTTTCTCATCTGTTTTATTCCTTTGTCTAATTTTTATATTCCGAGTTTTCCTTTATCTCAAATCATATTGCAAGATTATCAGAAAATCCTGTTGCAACTACCTCCATTTTTCTATTTCCATATATACCTCTCTTGTAAGTCCATGAATTTTTGTCCCAAAGGTTTAGCTAACCACATCTTATAACTTTTAACATTTTTCTTATATCATTCCCTTTCTTTTTACATTTGCATCTTAAATCACGATTAGTCTTCTGTTATTATAATATTCCTATTTGTCACTGCATTGTCTAAATTCTGATGAAATAATCTTCCCCTTTCTTTGCAATTAAGTATTTGCATTGAATGTTATGATTCTATATACTTGCTCTTTCCATTTTAAATCTACAATGGTTAATCGTCCCATTTTTGCTAAAGATACAGCTAATATCGTTACTGTATTTCTACAGAATATGGCTATTCCAGAACATCTCTCATTTTCCAAATGCCAGATTATCTTTCCTCATCATAATTTCTTTGTTGTAATCTTTCTTCATTTGTTAAAAATGTTGTGTCTTTTAATATAATTGCATCTACATCTCATGTATTACACTACTCCAAAATCCCTATTCCTTTTACTCTTATTATTAATACTATTCTCATTTACAGAAAGCATTCTAAAATTTTCATATTCTGTTTTCCTTAGATTCATGATTTCATAAGTTCATAGCTAATTACTAGACTAGCTGTCTTAATAGGTCATTCTAAGCCTATCCAAAGTTGAGAATCAAGCACTGTACCATGTCTATGAGTCAAACACCTTAACTATTATACTAACTCCCAGTCATTAACTGCATATATTCTTCTTCATCCGTTTCATTTATCTTTCTTTTGTACTTATCCTTTTATTGTTTTCTTTCTTTTTCTGCATTTACTAATAGAATTATTTTTTTTCTTTACTACCTCCCAATTTATGTCTTCATCACTTGTTTCAAAACCTTCTTCCATGCCCTCTTTATTATTTATTGTTCTTATATTTCTACTACTTCTAAAATTTCTTCTCTTTGTTAGTTTTCTTCTCTTTCTTTTCTTTTTCCTTCTTTATTTTCATTTTTGCAATCCATCCATAAATGTCCAATTTTGTTATATTTATAACATTTCAGTTCACATTTTTTTGCATTATGTCCCATTTCCCCACAAATATAACATTTTCTTTTGCCACATTCACTTATCAAATGTCCTTATTTTACATGTATATTTTCTCTCTTTCTGTTTTCAACACAATATTACAATCCCAGCCACCAGTCCCATAAACCCCTTTTGTCATAAAGTTTTGCAATGTCCAGTACTTCTTTACATAAAGTTTTCAAATGTCCTTTCAAAGTCTCTCGTTCAACTTCTGTTTGAAATTGTACATGGATTTCATTTTTTGTTTCCCTGTTAAATGCTTTTATCACACAAAGCATACATGGATTACAGTCTTTCTTTTTCCATATCATCCAAGAAAATTTGCCATTGAAAAACAGTCCCAAATATAATGTCACAAAATGTCTTTTTGTTAATAAGAATAAATGCTCTTACCTCATGTGCTTTTACATGCAAAAGAGCTATTAAATTGTCCCATACTTCAAACTCGGCCATTTTTTAATCTTCTTTGCTTTTAATACTTACAGTGTATTTCTGGTTTTAATTTTCCTCTGCCTTCTTTTCTGTTACTTCTCATTTGCCTTCTATTACTTTCTTTGTATGTATTTTTCTTTTCCATCTGACCACTATTTTTCAGGATTGTCTCTGCTTCATTCTTTTGTATTTTCTACATAATATCCCCCCAGGAAATATCTCTTTCATTTTCTGGCTCTCTCTGCATCACCATTTCTTTAAGTAAATCATCCTGCAACCCTTCAAACTGGAGGGTTGTAATTATGCATCCATTATTTGCTGACTCATCTCCTTCAAACAGATTTCTTTGAAACATCTCCTATGAATCCTGCACACATTCTCTGGTCTTGATATTTGCTTTCTCCTCCATTTCTCTCACCACTCCATCATCTCTTCTCTACATCTGCCTCTCTGTTTTTTCTGGGCCATCTCTGCACCTTGAATGAGAACAGGAAATGCTTCTGCAAAATGGGTCTCACTCACAACAATGATGAAAAGGTGAGGTTCCCTGATGCCCTGGCCATATTTCCCCCTCACAGTATAAATACTACTTCTAGACTCTCAGGAAAACAGGTCATTAGCCCTGTAGCCCAGTATGACTAACCCAGTCAACAAAGGGTAATAAATAACTTTATTGTGAGGTAATGGTGCTTTTGACAATACAGATACTCTCCCCACAGTTACTGAAATGCCTGAAGGTATGATAGGCACTAAACCCCTGTATAGAGGGAAAGCTGTTATTACAGTGAAACCATGTCTCACCAACTACACAGATATGAATGTGCTTGAGATTCAGGAAGACCAAAACAATGGAATCTTTCTATTTAAACTCCTAGCATTGAGTGTTGTCACCATGATGTTATCCAAATTTGGTTTTGAATTTGCTATGTAAGAAAGTCCATTAGGGAGGCTTATCCTAAAAAATGGAATTATAGGGGCAGCAAATTCTTTCACTAGTATACAGAAGCCCTGGTATAAGAGCTGAAAACCATCCTTTAGTGAAACCATGTAGTCTTGTGTATAATCTCATTGTAGGCCAGCACTGTATTCCCTTAGAATAACACCAATTGCTTTTTTTTTGGTATTTAGACATAATTTCAGGTTATTTGCTCCCACATTTGCCACCCTTGGTTATAGTTACACTTGACTGGTTTGAGGAACATTATAGCCCTTGTGGCATCATGGATGCTGGAACCAGAAAAGCAGTTTAATGTTGTCTAGTCTGTTGAGTGTGGAGTTTGAGTATTTAGCTATAGCATCAACTATGACTAAGACATTTCCTTGTATGGCAGCTACTTCTGTTAGTTAGCCATTTAAGAGCCCGTTTAGTAAGACTGCCCACAAACTATTTGTGCCTCTGCTCTGTCAGTCAGTTTCTTAATTCTCAAACTGTCTGCAGCTTGTGCTGTCACCAGTTTAACTGAGCTGTGCTATTTATTATTCATTAAACATGCCAGTTTGTAAGGTGTAAAAATAATTAGTCTGTAAATATTGATCTTTTTGCTGCGTCTGGCAAGCTACCAACTGTGTTACTTAATTGTGCATACATCTGCTCGCTAATCGAAATTAATTTAATGTTATTAAACAGATATTTAATATCTGGTTAGCTGTCTAACTGCTCTATTTTCCAATCTAAATGAATGTTAAATCTGATATTATTAAATAGACGTTATATAATTTGTCTCTTTTTTTGTTGCATTTATATATACATACTATCTTTTCCCCTAGTGTAAAATAATTTTATGAATATTCAAAAATCAGTTTTTGCAAACAACTTTGCCTTTATGAATAACCTTTTATTCCTTTTACTCAAGCCAAGGTTGTGGCTGTAAAGGGCCCCAGGGCCACTCCACCTACCTGGATAACAAATGAGTAAATAAGTCAAAAAGCATTTAAATAAAATCATTGAAGCACAGCCATGACGCATTTGAAAATTCTGAGTGGGCAACAATCCCATATAACTATGATCATGTCTTTCAATGGAAAAAAATATATAAAACATTGAACTGAAATTGAACATTTTAGTGATTTTTAGCACAATGGAAATGGCATTAAACATATTTGTATAACCATTTAAAGAAATAAAATTAGCTTCTGTACCACATCATTACATTATCCATTTGCCTCATCGCTGTCTGATTACACCTGTAACATGAAATCTATGATCCTTTATAACTACAGAAATCTGGGTGCAAACTCTTACAGAAAAAAAATCTAACCCTTTGAAGTGCAATGTCATAATTTTGTGAGTTCTGGCATGTTAGATCTCATTGCATGATGCTATATTCATTTAAAAATTTTAGAAAATTTTACTGCTGATAAAACAACAATATCAAGAATCCATGAATTGCAAAAGTCAAAAATCTAAAAAAAATATGGGATGAACATGTTGACACACTGCATGCTACTTAGTGTCAAACATCGACTTTTTTTAAGACATGACTAGGTATCTGCTTCAGCTTAATTTCTATTGTATCATCAACACTGTTGTCAGTATCTTCTGAATATAAACAATCAAATAGTCTTGTGACAGTAAATCTGTGGGAAGCTGCTTTATCTAAGGATACACAGCTTTGTCTGACATATCTGCACAGACAGAACAGGATGTAAGGACTGCGTAGGCTCACACAAGTAGGGAAAAAGGACTAAAGAAGGAAACTTGATGGTGGGCAACATATGGTTCAACAAGAAAGTCAGCCACATGAGCACATGCAAGAGTGGCCAACATACAACTGAGGTAGACTTGCTCCTAGAAAGGAAAGAGCTCTGGGTAAAATCAAGTACTGCAAAGTCATTCCCAGTGAAACATTCAGCACACAACATAAACCACTGGTTGCCACAATCAGCTGCCAATAATGGTCAGAGAAGGTTCTAAGGTTACCACAGGCTAGGCTGAAGACCTGAAAGTTGACTGAAGAGAAAGCACATGAGTTAAAGGAGTTACTAAAGCTCTAGCACCTCAGGAATAAGATAAAATTAGTAGAGTTGAAGATGAATGGCAGCACCTAAAAGCAGCATGTGCAAAGACTATAGAACGGACATGTGGCTGAGTGAAGGATGAAAATAAAGTGCATAAGAAAAACTGATGGTGGAAGGCAGAAGTCCAGGAAGTCATTAAAGAAAGAAAGAATGAAAGAATGTGTGCAGAAAAAAGTTGGAGTATAAAAGACATACCAAGCTAAGAAAGAGTATTAATTGGTTAAAAAAAGAGGCTAAGAGAACAGTTACAATAGGGAAGAAGGTATCAGAGGCACTCTACCAATTTCTAGAAAGGGAGTCAGTAGAGGGCACAAAGAAGCTCTATTAGGTTAGAAGGCAAAGACAGAAGGTAAAAGCTGCACTCTCTAAAGCCAAAAACACAGCATCCATGGGACAGCATCCCAGGCTGCGTTTTACATGAACTTCAGAACGAAATGGCTCCTCATTTAAACACCATGTTCAATAATAGCCTTGCATCAGGCTTTGTGCACACTGAATGGCACACAGCAACAGTTATCCCACTCCACAAAGGGGGAGCCACCACTAATCCCAGGAACTATCGACCTATTAGCCAGATGAGCCTAGTCTGCAAGGCCATGGAACGTATCATCATGGAACTCATAAACAAAACATTGGTAACCAGTTCGGGTTTGTGAAAGGCAGATCATACCTCCTGAACATGATCGACTTCTTTGAGGCAGTCACCAAAGCCATAGATGAAGGTAAGGTGGTTCACACAGCCTATCTTGAACTTGCCAAGGCTTTCAACACCATCCCCCATTCTGGAATTATAGCTAAACTCACTAAACTAGGTATAACTCCCTACGTCACAAGATGGGTTGCCAACTGGCTTACTGACAGAACCCACATTGTAAAAGTTGCAGACTCCAAATCTGACCTCAAAGCAGTGACAAGTGGAGTACCAAAGAGTTCGGTCCTGGGACCTCTCCTGTTTGGTATCTACTTCTCTGACATACAGGCTAACACAGAAGGCCTCTGGCTAATGAAGTTTGCAGATGACTGCAAGCTAGGAGCCATAGTCAAGTCCCCAAATTATATGGGCATCCTGCAGGAGGGCCTCACTGAGTCAGATGCCTGGTGTCAGAGCCATGGCCTCAAGCTCAATGCCAAAAAGTGCAGTGTCATCGTCTTTGGTAAAAACTCTGTACCTATGAACTACCACATAGGCAGCAATCTACTTAACACCGAATGTGCGATAAGAGACCTTAGGACCCAGGTTGACATTAGCCTCTCCTTTGATAGTCACATCGCCACAGTAGTCAGGAAGTCCTTCTACATGGCACACCTCGTCATAAAAGGGTTCTCATCCAGGAAAAAAGAGGTCATTGTTCCCCTCTACTTGACACTCATTAGACCCATTATAGAGTACAATGCCCCTTTTGGAATGCACCTTATAAGACATCTGCAACAGCTGGATAGGCCACAGAAGTACCTTACAAAGAGGATTACTGGCCTCAAACAAATGCCCTACACTGACCACCTCAAAAAACTCCAGCTTTACTCCATAGCATATTGCCTACTCCAAGGTGATCTCTGCCTAACATATAAAGCTATGTCAAACCCAGAGCTGTTGGACATGCTACACCTAAAGAAATCCCAATCCCTCTGAGCTACACACTCCAGGGACCTAAACCTTGTCACCACAATAAACAAGACTTGCTGGAAGGATAGATTCCTGTCCCAGAGACTTCCCATACTCTGGAACAGGCTACCCATCTATGTCAAGCAAAGTTCTTCATTAGCACTCTTCAAGAAAAATCTTGATGAGTGGATGGGAAATAGGAAATACACCCTGGGGATCACTTCTGTGTCTCTGCTCAACAGTGGCACAGGAAAATAACTTTCTTGGGTGGCATAAGCCAGGGAACCTTGTTGACTAGGCTTACGTAGGCCCTTGGGCCGATAGCATAGTACCTACCTTTGAACCTATAAGATAGATGCTTTTCAAAATGGCTGCCAGCAACAACATACTCATTAGTCCAGATGACATGGCACCTGAGGGTAGTCATCATAGTATGGAGAGAAAGGTGTGTCCCACTTCAGTAGAGGATAAGCATAATAGTGTCAGTGTACAAGAACAAAGGGGGCATTCACAACTGTGGGCAGTATAGAAGTATCAAACTCCTATCAAACTGTATGAAAGTTTATGCGAGAGTGATTGATAAATGAATATGTAGAGTAGTAGAAAGTAAGATTGGAGATGAGCAGTTCAGGTTCAGATCAGGATGCAGCACAATTGAACTGATATTTGCAGTGCGACACATAGTTGAAAACAAACTAGAGAGGAAGATAGAATCCAACTGGGCATTCCTTGACTTGGAGAAAGCATATGATAAGGTCCCAAACAAACTAATTCGGGCAGTCTTGCAATGGCTTGAATTCCTGGAAACATTGGTAGAATTAGTGCACACTATGTACTAGGACCTAATGACACATGTACGAACAGTGTTCAGACTCATAGATGGGCTTCCAGTGGGAGTGGGTGTGCATTAGTGTTCAGCTGTGAGCCCACTGCTATTGATACTGGTGATGGACTACATCAGCAAACAGGTTGGAGGGGAGAGATCAACACAGTTGATGTATACAGATGATGTGGCATTACAGGCAGACTCTGAACAAGAACTTCAACAAGGGGTAGGGGAATGGAATGCAAAACTGAAGGCACACGGGATGAAACTAAATATAGAAAAGGCAGTTGTAATGTGACAAATGAGGGAAATCAGAAGAAGATGAGAACTGAAATAGAAGGGAAAATAGTGGAGCAAGTTTAACAGCTTTTGGTATGTGGGAGGGTTTGTTAAGGAGAAGGAAATTCTCAATGAAGAGATCAAAGCTATAATAAGAAGGGCTCTGGTCAACTGTCACAGGGTGTCAAGGGTAGTGTATGGCAAAAGAATGCCAAGCAAGCTGAAATGTAAGGTGTAACCAGTACTCGTATATTACAGAAATCTGAGCAGTGAAGGTAGAGCAGTTGAAGAAGCTAGAGGTGATTGATATGAAGTCGCTAAGATGGGTGGCAGGATGCACACTGTTGGAGAGATGAAGAAATGAAGGCATCAGAGCAGAAGTCAAAGTAGCTCTAATTGCAGAGAATGTCAAGGAGAACAGATTACTGTGGTTCAGGTACATGTGCAGGAAAGCAGAAGACAATCTGTTGAAGAAGATTGGAGACAAACAGGAAAAAGGCACGAGGAAACAAAGGCATCCAGCAAATAAGATAAATGTATTATGTAAGAATGGAAATGTGACAGTCAGGGATGACTCTCTAAGAAGGTAGGAGAGTGGCATTGAATTAAGAGAGATGGTGACAGTTGGCACTATACGCCCTACCTCATGTAGAAAATGGGGAAAAGGGGTTGGTGATGGTGACGACACAGCACTGTATGAAACAAAAGTGCTCAGATATGACAAATTCAAGCCCACATTTTTAAAATGTAGCTTTGCTGCTCCAAAGTCACTGACAAAGGAGAAAAATAAGTACACAATATTCATTAAGAAATATTACTTTTCCTCTGAGTGATGACAATGTTGAAACTAATTTTTAAAAAAGTGGTGGTGTGTATGTGGGATGTGTTAGCTTGTCTCAGCACATACATAAAACACTTTTATATCAGAAAAAAAATGTTGGTTTGCAATGCCTTTATCACTGTTCTCTGCATTTGCTATGAAATGTTCACAGTTTTTGATCAGGCCCCTTAATCTGATATCTTCCTCCAGTACTGTTTTTATTTATTTATTTTTGTCACACAGATATTCCAGAACTTATTGTATTTATCGTATTGTTTTATATCATTCAGATTTATATCAAGATTTAACTAAACATTAAAAACTTTACCCAAAGAATTTAAATTCTGTTAGAACATGAACATAAATTAGATAAAATATGTTAAATGATTTAACAACTTAATACAAAATTCAAACTTCAAAAGAAGAGCAGCAATAAATACAGCAAAATCAGTGTGCATGACTTTGCAGCTGAAAACCTTCTAGATGTAGTGTCAAGAGATAATGAAGTTCCGGCAGAGGTGAGGGGAGTGCATCACCATCTTTAACTAGAAGTTAATTATGTTTCATAGGGGAACGTTACCACTTAATTTGTATTCACTTTAACTGACTCCTCAGTAGACAAACTGTGACACCTGTACCTCTCAAGAGTCCCTAATTTCACAGAACATCCCTAATACTGCCTCATATGATTGCCTTGTCCCTCATAAAATGTTTAATTATCTTCAGTCAATAATGCCAGTCATTATGCTTTTACACTTCTTATTGTTAAATTAGCTTTTCAAGTGAATTAGAGTAATAGTTGAAAATTATCCTTGACTTTTGAGCCTTTGTCCTCCTATTACTTGTAGCTTTGTCAGAAAATTTTGGGCAAATATATTAAGATGTACAGTGGCAGTGATAGTGACAACCTCTATATTATGCTAAGAACATCCTATATAAAATGTATTTTAGAACTGATATTTGGATCAATAGCATATATTTCAAACACCTTAGACATTTTCACTAAACACGAGGTATATCAAAAAACACACATTTACCATATCAAGGTTTCTTTGCCACTTTCTAACTAAGAACATTTCTCAGACTACTAGGTCTTTTGTGAAAACAGAGTATATTCTTTGTGTTTTAAGAAAATGTGTTCATCATTATTTACTGTGGTCTTTTATATAATGGATGGGTGCCTTAATGTTATGAATGCCTAAGTCAGTTGGTAACAGGCAAATATGAAGATTTTGTAAAATATCTTGCTGTTACAAAATATATGTGCAATGGCCTGTCATAGACTTTGGTCTCAAAAGGTGCAGCTAAAGATTTCTCAGTACATGTGTATCAGGTATCACTGAAAATAAATATGAAAACTCCTCATAGGACAAAAATTGCCTACCTTTTTATAGTTAATAATAAATAGGGTTATTTACCTGAGTTTTGCTGAGATTTGATCAGAATGCATCCTACTGGTGTAACAAGGTTAATGACAAAATGTAAGATACATACACAGGACAACTCTCAGTTACACCAGACATCTGTTTAGGACCATAATTATAGTTCCTTACATAGACACCATCTTCATATATCAAACCTTTCACTTGTGTCCTTATCAAGTCTAGTCTGCGTCTGTTTTGCCTGGATTATTGCTTTCATATTTTGGCAAAGTAAGTGAAAAATGTAAATCTCAGCCAACAAGGTAAAAGAAAAGAAACCTGTTAGTATTTCAGGCATAATTCTGAAACAGAGCAAGAACTGTAACAGCCTTATTTTTTTAATTCATTTGTTTCTTCCCCTCTAAGAAAGCCTGTTCTGGCCTGTACAAGACAAGGAACAAAATGGTGCATTACTGACATGGCAGATTCTACAGTGGTAAAACAATGATTCATTTCAGACATGAACATTTCTGTGATGCCATATATAATAAAATGGAAAGTCCACTAACCACTTTCAGTGAAGCATGGAAAATCAATTGTATTTGACTGAAAGGGAAACATCCAACACTTTTTTTTTCTATGCGTAGAGCAAGATGCCACACTTACAATGCAGTGGGCTTTCCCTGCACTCACTAAAATGAAAAATCTTTGGACAGGTCACAATGATATAGTTGTCACTTGTTTGTCTGGCTTCAGTTGAATGGGTTTCTGTAATAAGCAGTGGTACCTGGTGACTTCAAATCAAAGGGAGCTGCAGGAGACAGCTGAATGGGTAGGGCCAATGGGAAGGGGTGTGACCAACTAGAAAAGGTCAGAGCTATGGTACAGTGGGATCAATGCTGGCCATGCTTACCAATTTACATGAAACCAGTACACATCATTCAATAAGATGGCTGTCAGGTACCACTGTGCCTGTGGATATAGTTCACATCTGTGATTTGTACAGCTTTGCAATCTCACCAACTTTCCTGGTAACTTAAATATAATGAATTATGTAGGTCATACTGTTGTTAATATTTTTATGAAGTATTCCTCTTTTGGCTAACTGAAACACAACAAATCCATTACAAAAATTCATTCATATCCATTATAAAATCCCATTCACATACAGTACATAAAGTATGTCAGTGAGAAGGCAAAACAAGCAAACTGGCAATAAGAAATACAAATATACTCACCAGATGGAGAGACAAGGAGACAGAGAGACAGAGACAGAAATAGATAAAGTCAGAGACAGAGGCAGGGCCAGGTAGGGAAAAACAGACAGAGTTAAAAACAGCCAAATCTGCAGAGTGGAATAATTTCACTCACTGGCACAAACAGTGCAGGTTTAAGTAATAAAAGGAGCAGAAAACACAGAAGTAAGCATCTGGTGTGGTATTTGCCCTATAGATTCCATTGCTACTCTTGTCTTTACAGGTATTTATTAATTTATTTAGCTATTTACTTACTTACTAGAATGTAAAGTACCAGGCAATGTTCTGCTATTGCAGTCTGTTACAAGCAGTTTCTCTGCTCTGTTCACTAGACTTATTATAATTGAATAAGTAGATTAGATCATCAGTGTTATAGAGGCAGTGCCTTATTAACAATGCAGTTATGTTCAAGGGTCATGATCTTAAAAACCAAAATACTATTAAAGGCCTCTTTCTACCAACACAACAGTTAGCATGTCCGCCACTTCAAAGATAGATGGACCCACTCCATAGAACAGACCTGGTCTCTAGGCCATGTCTCTCCCATCTAAGCACCAGGCACCTATTCCACATCTACACTTAATTATATTCCATCATCTTATCTTTCCTCAGAGTACTGGCTGTTACAAGATGTACCATTTCTGAGAATGCTACCTCCCCAACCCCGCTCCAGGCATCTCTCTGCCTCCTCTGTTGTCCTGCCTGCTTCCACCTTAGCCACATTTGCTTACAATTTCACTTAGTAACCAGAATCATTACCTCTTTCCATCTCTTATTAAGCCTCATCAATAAAAATTTTTTTCACTTGAACATGGACTTGGCTTCCTCCCTTCCAAAACTCCTTAAATCTACTGGTGACTGAGTCTCCAGTGACTAAAAAATAACTCATTCACACTTCCTGCCCCACCGTTTGTTTTCAAGATCTAGCACCATAAGGCATCCTCACTGTCTTTACTGTCGGCCTTCCTCCATTACACAAGAAAGTTCTCATCTGTTCTGTAATTTTCCTGGAAAAAGAATTGTGGAAGAGAATTAGGGTTCAGAAAGCCATGAGGTTAAACAAAGTGAGCAAATACAATCATATTAAACTTATAGATCATGTTCTAATTTGCTCCATTATCATTTAGCATGTCATCTCATCAAATCAAAATAATCCTCCAAGGGATTACATAGTAGATCTGGTGCAGTCATCTGAAACAGTCTTCTCAGTACAGCTCATATGTTGAATATCACAGCAGCAGAAAAGAAGTCCAACATGCTGAACAAAATGAAAAGTCCCTAAAAGACACATCAGGCCATTTAGTCTAGCCACATACCCAAACAAAGATAATCACTCCAGATCAGGTCACATATTTGTGATCCCTAAATCATGACCGCACCACTTCTTAATAAAACAGTTTGGTGGCTAACTGTTGATGAGATCTGCTAAGAAGATAAAATATATAAAGATGTATATGTCAAAATAAGCTTGAATTGACCAATGACTAAACAATGCCATTCCAGCTGAATTCAAATTCAAGAGAAAATCCATTTTGATTCAGAAGCATAAAAACAATACAGACTGTCATTCAAAAGTGGAGGTACAAAGGAAAAATTGTAGAGTCTCTACTCCTCCATTTACCATACCCATTTTCAAGTATAGAGGCATACTGAAACAGAAAAAATGTGATAAGAGTCATAAAAGTGTAGACAGATATAACTGTCATTATGGCAAAGCTGATCAAATTTGTATTCAGGACAGCCATCACTGGTGCCCTTAACACCCAGTAAAGCCAAAGTAAGAGAAACAGTGAAAAAATGTGCTCAGACTTTGAAAAGTAGAATCTACCAATAAGGATGATTCGGTTAAAAATAGACAGGTTTGCACTTTAAAAGAAAAGAGGAAAAAAATTAAGCAGTAAACTAACAAAAACAAACAAGCCAGACATAGAGGTACATTTGCTGGCCAACTGCTATCATCACGATAAAAAGAAAACAGTCAAAAATGATGGCAGCTGCATATAGATATATAATTAAAACATGTACTTTAGTCAAAATACAATTAATTTTGATTTCCTGCTTTATTCATTTTTCTCATAAAGAAAACATTTTTTTCTTGCAGTTAGTTGTATATCATACCAGTTTTCCAATATAATAAAATGTCTGGCTTTAATTCATTAAATTAAATATTTATGAAATAGACAATTGTCCTAGGAGAACAATCCTATTTTGCTCTTTCAGAAAACCAGTCTAATGTAAAGAGTTAATGGGATTAAAAAGACATAAATTTATGAAACACTTTTTTTCATATAGGAAAGATCACTACACACATGTGCACACATATAGGCACAAGCACACGCACATGAGGTTTCCAACACTGCAACCTGGTTAAATTAAATAAGCAGGTCTGTGTTCACTTCTAAATATGAAGAAAAAAGGAAAATTCTTAGAGTACGTCAAAGTGCAAATGTTTTGGCTATTTCATTTTATGACAAATTTGAATATACACTGGTGTTCTCAAAATGCAGTGCCCTGGAAGGTTCTACCTGAGCACTTCTTGTATAAAAATTTACCTAAACTCATTCCCATTTTTCTATAAAAATATACATTTATATACAAACCTGCTGCTATAATTTCCCCCTTTACAGTTGAAGCGCTCGCCACTTTCCATTTTCTGAATCAGGCCAGGTCAAACAAGGTGCACTGCTCTGCTGTCTCAGTCTCCTCAGTCATTGTCCGATCAAACAAACTCCATCCAAACCAAAGTACTGCCGGCTGCTGACTGTTTCTCACTCTTTTTTTCCCAGCACACAAATCTGTGTTTAAAAAACGGCAAATCACAAGTGTTATGTGGAGGAATGACTTTTGCAGTGAAGTTGAAACTCCTTGGTCAGCATTTGCTGTCATGGACATACTGAATTTGTATTTTTGGGAGGTGTGTCTAAATACATTTAGTTTGTGTGTAATATATTCATGAGATACAGCTTTTATTAGTGATAATTATTGCTGACAGTAAGCATCGTACCTGGGAGGTATTTTGATATTTTTACAATTTCAAAGTGAATGTTGACACTTGAGAAATGTGTGTTGTATTTCTTATTTAAAAACAGTTACAGGATTAATCACATAATATAGTTGGAATAGGTTACTGGATGGTGAATTTTATGACGGACCTAATAACTATTCTACAGGGCCTATCTGTAGATAGGAATGACTTATAGGCTTTTGGTATAGGGGACATGAGGGATAGTTCAATAGATCCTAACGTCAATAACCCAGCCAATATGTGTCATTTATCTTTTAATAAACTTTTCAAAAGCATTAAAACACCCCATAGCAACGTATGGTATTTAAAATTATTTAAAGCCTATCAGGCAAGAAACATTACACCTCGGGGATTAAGAATACGGTTACAACCATTGGTTGGATTTTTAGATGATACACTGGCTGGAGATTGAGCCAAGGCACAACAGAGTGCCCCCTATGACTTTTGTTAACATTTTAATATCCTATTATGAGCAAATGATTGAGTATAACATTCCTGAAGTTAAACTTGTTTGTGAAGAGGTGAGGGCTTATGAAGGTGAAACCTTCTACACAACCTGTTTTAATAAATTAACAAAAGATTTGTTGTCTTTAGAGAAACAGCTGAAGGATAAGAAAATATCTAAATTTAACAGAGATATGGGTGACTACCAGCAGGGTAGGGCCTTTGGGTCAAAAAGGAGTGTTACATTTTCTAATGTGGATATTTTCACACCTAGATATAAGTGGAAGAAACCTAGATCCATTTTAAAAATGTCTAACACCAGTTACAGCATTACCTCAGAGGAGGATTGCTCAGCTACAGACCTTGAATACATTCAGGAGTTACCCATATCTAAAAAAACAATATAACATGGAACCCCCTTTAGGCATGGGCAGCACAGGGGTGGAAGAAAGCATAAGCACAATAGACAATATAGAAACCTTGCTTTGAGTACTGATGACACAATAATAGACACATGTAATGTTCACAATATATCTCATGTTGAACTAACAGAAGTTGAAAAACAATTGTTAAATAAAGGATTAAACTATATCCCTGTTTTTTTTTTTTTTTTTTGTTGATGAAAACAACATTGTTAATGATGTAGAAACATTTTGTCTTTTACTTAATTTAAGATTATTTTTTGGTACTCAAGATATATCTCAAAGATCTGAATTTAGATTTCAAAAGTCGACATTCATGCCCCCAATGGATAAACATCTTTCTGTTTTTAGCAATTCTGTGCTTAAAGATTTACACTTTAGGATACATCATTTCAGAGTATTGAACCATAATTTATCTATGGCAGAACAACAGCCTTTGAAAAAAAATTAAAGGATAACAAAGACATACCCCTGGATTTACTAGTTTTCCATGCAGGACTAGCTTAGTCCTGCACATAAGCGACAGTTTAGGAGCAGGACGGCAGCGCGCCATGCATATTAATAAGGTGCACTGCCTGAGCTCTTAACTCTACACAGAGTGTGTAAGAGTGCAGGGGGCATGCCTGAGAGCAGAGCTCTCAGAATATACATGATCCTGCAATGGAGAACAGCAGAAAGGCCTAGGAAATGAGCGAGACCGTTCATAGATGTCTGCATATCCCCAGCAACATTTTCCATGTGTACAAGAGCAATAGCAAATACAATTAAATGAAAAAACCCTTTTTCTTTTTTATTTTAAAATCCGATTAAAGCTAACCATAGGTGCATGGGTGTGCCCATCACTTAGCTACAGTTAATGCAGCTTAAATGGCTGAAGAGGATAACAAGGAAGATATAAGCAAATGAAGAAACATAGCAACAGTGTAGTGATCAGAGCATTCACCTTAGGAGCAGCATTCCCGGTTTGAGTCCCACTGCAACACATTCTATTTTCCATGGCAAAGCACATTATGATCAAACTTTTCATTGTATAACCCACTAAATAACATATATTTGTGAACTGCAGTGCTGCATTAAATGCACAGATGAGGTGTTAGTGTCATAATGAATAAAGCACTACTAAGGAGGTTTAAGCACCAATAAGCAGTAGTAAGCATATGTAAGCACTAGTAAGTGAGTTTAAGCCCGTTTGCAGATGGATAAGCAATGCACACACATGTTAGGCAATTTTGAAGCTAACTCTCTGTAAGCATATTTAACTGGAGGTTAGCATTGCTTACCCTCGTGCAAACCCACTTACAACTGCTCAAAAGTGCCTTAATCACTCTGTGTCCAATGGCCCTTGTTCTGCCCAGCAACAAAATAAACAGCCTTGCAGGTCTTGAACCCAGGACCCTATACACTATAGTCACAGCAGTTAAACACCAAGCCATCACAGCAGTACAGGAAAATGAGATATCACCAAACAAGTCCTCACTATAGTGAAATCAAACTGAACCTGTGAAAGGAATCAGTATACAGTCATATGTTCCATAACCCACTACGTAACATAAATATGTAAACTGGAGTACAGCAGTAAGCCCAGAAGTGAGGTGTAATTGTAATAGAGTGTTAAAATCCCCAATAATACACAAGGACCAAATAGAGTGTACGTACACATTAATCATGGAGACCAGGCAGATATATAAGATGTAATGAATAAGAAATCAATGCCAAAAAGAAAATATAATGCAAAGTGTAATGTAAGCACCGCTAAGCATTGTAAGCAATGTGTAGGCCAGCTAACCCATTGTGCCCAGTGGTATACCCTTTTAAACAATGCCAACCATAAGTAAACAGGTTTGCCCATAGTTTAGCCTTTTCAGAACTGGCCAGTCACAGAAAAGTGTGGGAAATCCACCCTACTTAAACCCAACAGGCGGGAATACATCTCATAACTGGTTGTAGCTTCCCTTGCAGGCACCATGTCAGGAAAGGGAGAGGGAGTGTGCTTTTGGGTGCAGTGCTGGTGCATCCAGGAGTCCAGAGTCATGGCAGGACAATTTGTCACAGACCATGAGCAAAGACTGCTGCAGGGCCAGTACCAGGGTTCCCAATATAAAGCAGAAGCCTGGGACCATCTCACCCCTGACCTCACCAGTGCCACTGGCATACCCCGAACTGGTAAGCCAGTCAGGCACCACTATGCCGACCTGAAGCAGCATAAGGGGGACCTCTTGAAGCAGTGGATCCAAGAGGCTAGAACGGCAGGGGATGTCCCAGCTGTATGTAAGTATCACCCCACTATGTATGTAATAATTGCCAGCTCATGTATATCATGGACAGGTATGGCTAAATATTCCTCTTATATCCTCCACAGCTGAAATTGAGTGGGCCACGAACCAGGAGGTCCATGGAAGTCACCTGGAGAGGTTGTAATGCAAGGCAGGTCAGTAATACTCATGCATTTACTGTCATAGGAAATAAATCTAAAAGTATTAGTAAATGAATTGCCTGTATAAAACCTGTATTTTTAAGGCAAGTACTGCATACATCGGAGAATGTGGCAGAAAGAGTCTCATATAGTTTGCATGTAAATAAATGCAAAATAGCCTGACAATAAAGGTCTAACTGCTGGACTGCATGTGTATACTCTGGTATTATATAGTAATGTAGATTTGCACTCACGTAATAGTACTGTTGTATTAAGCACTGTTACCCACACCTTGCACCATAAATAGAATGTGTAGGAATGTCTGTATACAACTGGTGTAATCCCCAGAGGCCATTTAGTACAACTGAGAGACACATAGACAGAAAACAGGGAAAAGGTAAACAACACAACTCGAAAAGCACATGCAACTGAGATGTGAACTATTGTATTTTTAGCACAGACAGCCATGGTTTGAATCCCGGCAGTGGGAGTAGTCTACATACAGAATCATACCCCACAACTGTGCAGATTTGTCCAGAATGCCCAGTAAAGTGGCCCATATCTGTTGCCTGTCAACCTGTCCCACTGGGAAATCAGTGGGATGATCCCAGACGTATAGGCAGCAAACAGGAAATACAACTGACTGACACACATCTATGAGAACAAAGCTGGAACACTAGCAACTCCCAAAAACCTTATGAGAGTAAAAAGCCACATTTGTACCATTTACACCTCCATGTTATCAAGCTGTGGCCAGAATGTGTACAGTAACAGAGTGAGATGCATGTGCATAATAGTAATGTGGAATCTGGCACTGTGTGTGGCAACACTCTGGTAGTGCTAACAAACATTTCTCCCACAGGTATGTCAGATACCAACACTGTGCCCAGAGTTACAAGAATGATACCCTGTACTGGTACTGGTACTGTTTACATTGGTATTGTATGGCATTGTGAGTGATGCAGTTGCTCTGTATAATGAGGTATTACTCATCACTGTCACCCACACTGTCCTACAAAATATAACTGTCTAGGAAATCTGTATAAGAGTGTTGTAATACAAGGTCAGAATGCAAAACCACGAGAGAATTATAAGACAGAAAGCAGATAGGAGATATACAGCAATATCTATATAGCACACACAACTCTGAGTCTTTAAGTTGTAGCAGACATAGCCATGGTCTGAATCCTTGGAGTGGAAGTAGGCTGCGTACAGAATCATACCCCACAACTGTACAGATAAGACCAGAATATCCAGTATATGGGCCCATATCTGCAGCCTGTCACCATCCCCCTGGGAAGTCTGTGGGATGATCCCAGATGTTTAGCCAGCAAACAGGGAATACAAGTGATTGTCAAACATCTCTGAGAACAAACCTGTCACTGTAGCAACTCTCAAAACTGTCTGGCCTTGCACAGTTCATGAGCTGTAGGATGGAAAGTGTGCTAGAAGGTAGGGCACAATATGAAAATAGTCCTGGCATGTTTATTGCAGATCTTGCTGCTGCCTGATCCCCTATCCCTGAGTGAGCATATGGGGAGGGAAAGGACTCCAATGGAGGGTCATTCACAGTGGTCATTTGGCTAGGGATTTTTTGGAGAATAATCAGCATTAAAAAAGGCTACTTGGTATGATTACAGCCCATACATGGTAACTTACAGACTGGGTTTGAGATTGGGGAGAAGTTTGTTTTACTGACACAGTGGCAAGACTGTTACCTCTGCCAGTGGTCAGGACTTTGGAACAAACCTATGTGGTGTCATTTAGCCAAGGAAAGTGACCTAGTGTTTTTTGTACAGCTGTTCGAGAGGGTGCTGTTACCTCTTGAGACAGATGTGGGGAGGGCAAGAGTAAGTGCAGTTGAGCATGCAGATCACCTACAGCTGTGATTCCCTTGCATACTTGTATGTTAAAGGAGAAAAGTATAATAAAAATGGTGATATGGATGGACTGGTGGTCATTGCATGCATCAGCTGTGCTTCTCTTGTTCCTAAACTGTAGTCGCAAAAGTGGTTGAAATGTAGCTTCCAGTTTTTGGAGTGTTTCACAGCAGTTGAGGGAGGTCTCTAGGTTTGGCTGTGCTGGACCAAGAGACACTGCGGTGCAGAAGCCCGTGACACCATTGAGGCAGAATCCCATAGTGAATGATACAGTGCGTGGAAACTGGCACTACAAATGTCTTTATCACAGATGGAATTATGAAATTTTTATTGTTCACATAGACTGGCTAGGCTTATAAATGCCCTCGGGCAGATAGCCTAGTACCTACCTATGAACCTATAATTAATCAATGGGGTGGCGAAAGCTGACACACTCTGGCTAGGCTAATAAATGCCCTCCAGCAGATAGCCTAGTACCTACCTATAAACCTATGAACCTATGAGAGTAATAAGCCAAGTATGTCCTATCTACACCCTCATGTTGTCAAGCTGTGACCAGAGTGTGTACAGTAATAGAGTGAGATGTATGCGCATAATACTAATGTGTAATCTAGAACATTGTGTGGCAACATTCAGGTAGTGCTAACAAACATTGCTCCCACAGGTACGTTGGATACGAACACTGTGCTGAGAAATAAAAACCTTTATACCTTGTACTGGTACTGTTTACTCTGGTATTGTAGGGAATAGTGAGTGTTGCAGTTTCTCTGAATAATAAAGTATAACTGATCACTGTCACCCACACTGTGCTACATAATATAACTGTGTAGAAAAGCATGTATATGTGTGTGTCGATTCACTAAAGGTTGAAGAGGGCAATAGTCTAGATATGTCCCGGTACACCTGCATGTGGTCCAGACATGGCCAGAGTCTGTGCAGAAAGAGTTGGATAGCTATGTGCACAACATCAACCCGGAATCTGGGAGTATGTGTAGAAACAGTTAGTGTTAACAAACATTTCCTCCACAGGTATACCAGATAAGAGGTGTATACTGCAGGTAAAACTAGTTCATGTATAATGATGACGACAGCCATATCACTGTCCAAACTAAGGCTATAGGGTAGTGTAGTAATACTTGTAAGGTGCAGATAACAGCACTGACTAGGAAAGTAATGTGGACTACAGGAATATACTAGTTGTTAATTGACATCTTTTGCGCCCTTCTACCATATCTCCAGCAATAAACTACATACCCACCTCAACCAGTATGTAATGACTCCAATGTTCTAATTATGTCCTATTAGTTGATAAATATTAATATTTGTTCCCATGCATGTGCTATATTGAATCATTCCAAGATTAGTGGCATGGTGCCATCAATGTACCTGCATGCTGTTGTTATTACCACTGTGGCCCCATATATGCATGTGTTCTGTTTGCTATGCAACTTTTCCATATCTGGTGTCTGAGTTAATGGGAATATCTATGCATGCTGTTATACCTAACCCTGGAATGTGTTGACTATTACTAACCCACATATGATGGTAAAATCTAACCACTATAGCATGTTTCGGAAGGCTGGTCCCAGCGGATGCACCTGCCCCACGTCAGCTGGCCATGGCACCGGGCACCAGCATGTCTGGTGCCCAACCCAGGACCTCCTTGTCCATTGTTCCTGCACCACCTTTGGATGGAACTGCCTCAGCGAATGGGGCTTTCCCCCCCCAGGAGCAGAAAGGAACCTATCACCCATCGCCAGGTCTGGGTCATGATGCGTAACGAGCTCCACAGGGAGGTTGGAGATCTGCTATGCCAGATCGAGGGCCATGTATTGCAACTAGAGGGTTGGCCTGGCTCTGCAACTCAGCACCCAGCACAGCCACCTTTGGAGCTGTGAAGGTGCAGTGGTGACTGCCCATGGGTGGGGATCTCAGTCCTACTGTTTACACAAAGGAGCTCATGGGCTTCCGATTTCCCAACACTTCTCCCCATCAAGGTGTTTACCCCCCAATCCAACCTACCTCCCCAAATAGACCTACTATCCCTCCCCAACATCCCACTCTCACCTGAAAAAAGGGGCAATCTGTTCCCAAAAAAAAAAATCTTGCCCCATACATAGCTGTCCATTTTGCACACATGTCCACTGGACACATGTAATCCAGTCTAATTGGCATCACAACTTATTATTGTTGTCCTCACCCCTCTCCCAGGGTTTGAGTGTCCAAATCTACCTCCAATTTCAGTGTATATTCACAGCTATTGCTGTAGAAGAAATGGGCAGCTATGGACCTACCTTACACCCTTTCTGCACATCCCTTGCTATTTTCCCTACTGTCTTTCCCTCTATGTGCCCCTTTTTCACCACTTTCCTATCAACCCTTTCTTCTTTTCTTTAAAGAAATTAACATGGGGTAAGCTGGAGTAAGCACTTTTAAGCAGAAGTAAGCGGGTTTAAGCCTGTTTGCACTGGGGTAAGCAATGCCTAGGCAGGTTAAGCAATTTAAAAGCTAACTAAGTATAAGAAACAGTAACTGGAAGTTAGCAGTGCTTACCTCCACACAAACCCATGCAAACCCACTTACAATTGCTTAAAAGTGCCTTAATCACTCTGTATCCAATGGCCCTTGTTCTGCCGAGCAACAAAACAAACAGCCTCTGTAAGGCTCAAATCCAGGACCCTCCACACCATAACCAAAGTGATTTACAGAAAGCCATGTCAGATATACATAACCCTGATGTTCTCATAAACATATCATCCATCCCAGTCATTCAATAGTACAGGGAATGTATTTCAACATGTAGATGTATGTGTGTGTATATATATATATTTATATCTAAATAGATATAACATATCTATATGTATGTAGATATAGATATCAGACCTCTCAACCAAATGGGGACAAATGTCAACAGAATCTGGGACAAGTCAGGAAAAAATCAGGGACACTTTTAAAATATTAGTGCTATTAACTTGAAACATTGACAGAATCAGGGCATATGAATTAATACACATTTTCTGAAGTAAAAGAAGTTTATAACTCTTAATTATTGTCATTATTCATTAAGTGTAATTCACCACCTTTCCTCCAAAAGTCACTAATTTTAGGAGAGATTAAGAGGGACAGAGTTAAAATCTGAGTCAAAATCAGGGACATCCCTGAAAATCAGGGACAGTTGAGAGGTATGATAGATATAATATATATATATATATATATATATATATATATATATATATATAGTTAAATATAAATATATATATATATATATATATATATATATATATATATATATATATATATATATATATATATATATATATATATATATATATACAGCAAGTTAAATATATGTAAGCAAGAATAGGAACATAATATAAACATATATGTCCACTTGCACTGTTACTGGGGTTGAGAGGCCCCAAACAATATACGTCTTGTATGAATAGGTACCCCCCACAGCCAAACACATCTGCCCTGCAATACACTACCAACTGTTGCAGAACCCATACCCAGGACCTGACACGATATGGACACAAGATGTTAACAGTACTCCATCCCACCTGTATGATGTCAGGCTGGCATCAGTAACATATCATGCAGTACAGTCTGGCTCCCATAATGAATGTACAATGTGGAAGCAATCAACATCCCTAGGATACATATACACAGACACATATATGCAAATACAGCTATACATACACACATATATATATATATATATATATATATATATATATATATATATATATATGTAAATACACATACACATGCAGAGATATGTATAGTAAGACACATATGTAGAAGATGCACACAATATGGAACAGCCACCATGTCTACAGTTACCACCTTACCAACTGGACGCTGTATGAGCCACCCATACAAATGACAATCGTTGCCTGCAACATATACCACAGAGAGGTCAAAAGATATAACACCACACACAGGTTTGCATAAATGGGAAAGCTTTGTTTGTGTACTATTACAGTTGTATTTGCCATGTTATTTAGCTGATTAGACATGGACAGCCATATAAACTGAGTAATGCAACTGTGAAACAGTTATACTAATACAGTAGTCTGGAAAGGTTTACAAATTTTGCTGTCCAGGGCAAGGCCTTCAAGTAGTACAATAGTAAAGACAGACTGGGCCACAGGATACCAAACAATCAACAGTAAGTGATGCAGATGTATAGTTCATCAGCCTCTATCTACACTCTGGATAAAGACCTCAGTTGACACAATGGGATGTAACTGTTACATAACAAGGCATAACTGACACCATCACAAGCACACTGAAAAACAGAACAGTCTGTATGGCAGGTAACAGTAGGTCTGCATTTACACAAGGTGAATTGTATGGTAATGTACATCCAGATACCTTAAGGCAGCTCACCCCTGAAACCCCCACATGTTGTAACAGCCTAGGTTAGTTATGGTGCATCCCTCCAGACTCAATAATACAGGGCCATATACCACTGTTACATACACTGGCCTCTAGAGTGCATAAGGGCACACATGTATTGTGTAGGTGAAGCCCACACATATATGGCCCCAACCCCACCATATGTGTGGGGGACACAACAGCAGTGGACTTTTGGCAGGAATGGCAGCATGACATACTCACAACCCACTACAGAACAACCCCTGACAGCATGTCATATGTGGAAAGCCTGGTATGGAGGTGGAGGACAGAGGCTGGAACACAGGTACATATGTAGAAAACTGTTGTAATACACTAAGCAAGTTGCTGGTGTTACAGGATAGTCCGCAACATACCCTTAGTCAAGAATTTGAAGGTAGAAACAAAAATGGATGTAGCCATCTACTGACAGCACTCAACATACACAGTGTCAGTGAAATATCTGACACAAGACCTGTGTGGTGGACAGACAAAACATAATAGGCACACCTCTGGTCATCAAGAGGATAGACCCACAGTTGAGAGCTATGCAGACAGACTGAATTTCAAGGTAAACTATTATGTACGCACAAACCCTGTAACACTAGTACTATACAATGCATACAACAACTCTACTCACACTCTGTCTGTAGTTCTGGAACATCCTACAAATATGTATCTGGCCTGAGTGTGCAGGTTCTCCTGTATGAGTTATTGCAACCTGATGTCTGAAACACTGATGCCCACACACAGGAAGGATGTCCATCACACAGGAAAGGTAAAGGGATCACGCCCACATGATGTAGTGATTTATAGTAGGTGGTTGCCATGACAGTGGTAATTGGAAGTACTACACAGCAAGCTGCATGCAGTTAGCAAGTGGAGGACACTGATTGGTGCAGAGGCCATTACCTGATCATGTGCATCACCTACATAACCATGCTGCAATCTATTCAAAGCAGCACTATCCATTTACTGGAGAGAGAGAGAGAGAGAGAGAGAGAGAGAGAGAGAGAGAGAGAGAACAAGCCTAAGGCAATGGCTAAGCAAAAGCCAAAGGAAAAAAAAATTATAATAATATCCAGAAAACTATGCAGAACAGACATAATTCCCACAACAGGTATGTGAAGTATATATGCATGTAATTGAATGTAGCACCTGGTCCATAATAATGGGATAGATGATGTGGAATGATGTATATGTGCCATCAGGTGTTGTTGTAATGATGTTCAACTGAACAACTGCTATGGACAAAAATGTCTATCCCTGTGGGTAGTGGGCCATAGCCATCAGCTGTGCACATTAGCACTGACTGACAAGATGGAAATCATCATAGTGTGTGTTGTGTAATGGGAAGTATGTATATTTCGTGGCCAATAGCTGGTGGTGGAAGTAATGCCATTATTATGGACACATGACACCCACAGCCCACCCCTTGCAGGATACTCAGGTTAATCTGTAATGTAACATGCAGGAATGCCATAGGTGTGTAATAGGGTTACCTGCAATCAGGTTCTACATTTACCCCCCTAATGACAAGCTGTGTCCATATGTGGCAACTGTCTATGTTGTAGTAAGACAGAACAGTACAGCTGTGCAGGAAGGTGTTGTGAGATTGTGGACCTGATGTCTGAATGTACCCTACATATAGGTATGCATAAATGTACATATGTACACACACACATATATATATATATATATATATATATATATATATATATATATATATATATATATATGTGTGTATATATATAATGTGTGTGTGTATCTACATGTATGTCCGCAAATGTACAGATACCCACGTGTAGACATATACATGAGCAAATATATACATCACATATATCTACACATATATCGATATATACCTATATGCACATGTCTACATATATACAAACACACACAAACATATATGTATTTAAATACATGTCCCCTATATTACTACCACAGTGATGCATGCTATGTTAGAGGCAAGAGCACACATAGCAATACACACAGATATCTACAGCTGGCAGTATGTGGAACATGGACGGGTATGTCACATGTTAACCCCTTGTTGGGACCACATTGCCCTCGTCTGTGAAGCATGGAATGGGAATATGGGGATGTATGGCAGGTATAGTTGAAGAGGTGGTCAGAGTTGGTAGATATAGAGGACAGTCTACAGGGGTGGCATGTGACACGTGGTGGATGAACATCCTGGATGGTGTGTGTGGTCTGTGATGTGGATGCCCCATGGGCCCCAATATGGATACAATGGGAACAAGCCTCCCACCCACTGCTACTCACAACAGCAGTCTACGTCCTGATGGTGCCTGGCCTAGAGGCTGAGCAGGAGGAGCGTGTCGGCCCTATGAATGTGTACTGGGTGCCTCATGTAGCACATCCCACATGTATCTGTGGAGCCCGTCATGGAACAGACCTTGGACCTGACCTCAGTGGACAGGAACATGTGTGTGTGTGCCCCGGGGGGACAGCATCCCCTGGGTTGATTCCACCTGACAGTATTGCTGGACCAGTACATGAGGAGGCCCCAGGGTGGGACACACATATGATGCGGCCAGGTAACATGGGCAGATGGGGTAGGAGAGGTGGTTCTGCTGGGCAATAGTACATATACATGTTATTGTGTCACTGTTATAGAACATATTTTTTTTTATTTTTTTATTTATTTATTTATCATTTGTTGACCGGGAAAGTCCGACTAGGTTCCACAGATCCTGTTTTCAGCGGAGGCCTGGGGAGAAATGCTCCAGAAGCATGTCTTTAGAATGTGGAGGAAACCGGAGGGTACGCAAGGGAAAACCCAGAGAGGGAGGGGAGAACATGCAAACTCCACACAGCAAGGCAGCCAGGAATCGAACGGACGAAGAACCTCTTTGCTGCATTAAAGCACTGCACCACTGTGCCCAACGTCGCTGTACGTCACCATAGTAATAGTCTATACAATACAAGAACATGTCCAACAGCATGCATAGATATCCCCAATAACACAGAATGTCAGATGTGCAGCAATCACAAACTCCCATACCATAGGCATATATAGAACCAAAGTGGCCCTGACAATGGCATGAACGTGAATAGTCTGTAACAGGCCAGCAATGATAGTGTCCACACAGGGAACATGGCTACAATCACATATCAGAAAATGTGGTAAAATACAATATCTGTCCCACTGGTAGGTAAGCTGTAGCCATACCTAATGAGTTGTGTATATAGTTTGTTGTAGCCAATATGGTGGGGGGGGGGTGACAGAGATGTGTATTAAGAACTGTGGTAACCTTGCTGTATGAGTTGTTCAGACCTGTTTCCATCTTCATGTCTTTCAGCCAAGATGCCCCATGAACGTTTGTCAACTTATGCAGCAGCCAAAAATGAAGTGCTGATCACATACTTAATCCAGTACTACACTGTGCTGTTTGGCAGGAACACCCATGATCAGCAGGAGTGGACCGCCCTGTGGAACAACCTAGTTCACAGGGTCAATGATGTCGGACTGCACAACCACAGTTATGAGCAGGTCCAGCATCATTGCAATGACCTGATTCACAATGTCCATTGGCGTTCTGCTGCAGTTTGGGGGGATTGCCTCACCACGGGGGGGGCATGCCATCCACCCCGCTGACACATGTAAAGGAGCTCCTAGCCAGCCTCGTGGCACCTGCCTGTCTGGCCAGCCGCCAACTGCCAGACACATTTGTGGAGGTGGGTGGTACCCACACACTGGCCAAGGATGTTGCAGGTAAGGACACAGGGCACATCAGTAGACCACTGTTGCGAATACATCCAGATTGGTACAGGTAGATCATGCCTATCTGACATGTCATATACATGTCATAGATATATTGTGTTGCTGCATAGTAGTGATAAACAGATGTCCAGATGTGGCAGTATTGTGGAAATGTACCACTGATGTATTGCAATACTGCATCCACCCTGTAGCACTGCCACAGGTGTGGCCACTGACACTGAACCTCTCACCCTCTTATGTAGGTCCCTCCCGGACATCACCAAGGCAGCAGCCTGTAGCTGGTGAGTATGGTTTATGTAGATGCTTACAAACACACCGGGCATGTAATGGTGATGGTATATTCCATGCACACATCTAACACACCTACCCTGAATGCATGCTGTACATGTACATGTATTGTTGCTGTGAAATGTACGGCATCATAGGGGTGACCATGATGGGTATTGGAAGGGTATGTCAGACCCCTGCATGATAACTAACATCCTGTCATTGCAGAATGTGTCCACAGGGAGTAACATAATGGTGGGAGACATGGCCTACATTGGGGACATGTTCGGAACAACCACCCATATACAGTGCAACACCAGTATATATACCTGTAGGACAATGGCAACTGTTGCAAAGATACACTATGGCATAATGCATTACAGTAGCCCACATTATCAGCTGGGACTAGGCTGTAACATGTGGTGTTCAGTGTATGGGACACTGCAAAGTGACACACACATGTAGGGCTTACTTGTCATGCATCTGCTAAAAGGCTGAAGGAGGGGGATATCAGCATGACACACCAGTGCACTGCAGCAGGGATCCTAAGGATGCTAGGAATGGCTCTATATGCACATAGTCAGGTTCAGGACCTGTGGCAGCAGTAACCCTGAAGTGATTTAACACCATGGGAT